>NC_051309.1:31077603-31380633 GCF_015220235.1 Choloepus didactylus
TCCAGTCCCATGAACTAAATTGTGAGAAAGTCCTGTAATTTTTGATGGATAATCTTGATGATAATTGCAGTCTTCCTGGATATACATAGTGTCTTCTCCTAGACTTTCTGTTCCCATTTCTGTCCTTTTATTATAGCAGTAGGTTGGGCTTTTATGCCTTCTCAACACATCAGTACAGGTGCTGTTTACCTGTACTATCATCTATGGCTAATGACCTTGCTTTATGTATTCTGTGTCACAGCAACTGAACTCCTCAGTATGATCACTTAATCCCCTGACAATTCTGGTAATGATCTAATGGACATGTCCACTTTCAGAGACCATTCACACTTTTCAAATGTAGCCATTTCATAAAGTACAAAGGAGAAGTAAGAAAGAAAGCAGAATCATAGCTGTAAGCACTGCAAATGTTAGAAAGGACTAGATAAAAATGAATTAGATGGTTTCAGCTGTCACAAGCCAGTGCAAATATTTTATATATAATTTCTTACTCTTCTATTGAGGCATTTGGGAAATGATATATTTGTTTGTTGGGGTATGTTGATAATATTAACTATGCTGATCAATTCCCTTCTGTTAGGAAAAAGTCTGCAAAGTTTAGCAATAATAGGTAACAGGGAGAGTCTGAACTATTTAATGTATGTATCCTTTGCATGACTGCATATCCAAATTAAGACTTGGTGATCAGAAAACTTTGCTAAAATAAAATATTTTCTTGATTGAGAAATATTGTATTACTAGAGCTTGTGAGTTATAAACTAACAATAACAAATTTGTAAATAGAATGCTGTCTATTTCAAAGTAATCAATTTACTTCTCTATTGATTGTGAACAAAGTATATCTAAAATTAAAACTAATCTTGGAGGGAAATCAATAAATACACTTATATTTAATTATACAAATGAACAGGATTTGTGAGAGAGTGGTTGGAAGTTCTTCCCCATGACCTCCATAATGACAGTTCTATCTTCAGATGGAAATTTTATTCCCTTCAATTCATATATACTTCCCAGAAGCCTTCATAATTCCTAGAATGTACATTAGAGCTCTCAAGTGTACCAGCAATGGTCTTTAAGCATTGCATATTTTGATCCAGTTTTATTTTCCCAAATTTCTGGGAAAATGGTTTGTTCAAAGTAATGCAAGTGTCTGATCTGATACAGTTTTGTTCTGAAGCAAGACAAGAAATTCTAAATTAAAATGAGGGCATAAGAACTGCATTACCAGATGTCTTAGTGGTTGTCACCAATCTTTAGCAAGTATGAAGTAAGGGGACTTACTGCCTAAAAAGAGATCCATGTAGCTACATAATCATCAGACAAAAAATGTAAATAAGGTATTCTTCCCTTCTAGTTATAATTATTTGATTATAAAATATGCATAAATAGCAAATGTTCTGTAATTTCTAAACTAAAAGTTTTATTTTTTCTCTAAGTTTTGTATCCAGTCCATTCAAATCATATTTGGAATCTCAAACTTTCTTATCATTCCATAATTCCCAAAGCCTCAAGAGACACTGGACAAGTAAAATAGGGTTAGTAAATAATCTTTGCTACATGACTGTCAACTTAGAATTACCCTTTCTCTTCTTATTTGATAGAAAATTTCTCCTTCCTTCTCCAGGTTAGAGAACACAATTTTCTACTCCCTTCAGTGAGAAGTCTGCTCTAAGATATGTACCGATAGTCAAATGAATGAATGTCTCTTTAACTCTCCTAAACTATTAATAATTTTTGATCATTTAAATAAAATCTACCTTTCTTGCCAATTTTGTTAGACCCAAGAAACTGGGATGTCTGCCAACATTTTATTCTGCAAGCTAGTTTATTTATATTACACACCATTCTCCCTGCTTTCATTTATAAACCAAATCTTAATTTTTACTTTCCTATCTTCTAACATGTGAGAATATTTATCAATTCCATAATCAATCACATAATCCTTATTTATTGATCAATAACTGTGGACCAGGCACTCAAATAGCTGGCAGAAACATATGGGCATTGAGACAAAGTATGCTTGCTTTCATGAAGTATAACTTTGGGTGTGAAAAGGAGAGACATATGAAAAATTATTTTCTAAAGAGGTGTAATAAATTCAACGTTTTAAAAGGGTTATAGCTAACAATAAAATATTTAATTTCAACATTAATAAGGAAAGGGAGTGTGATGGTTAGGTTTATGTGTCAACTTGGCCAAATGATGGTGTCCAGGTGTCTGGTCAAGCAAGAACTGTCCTAACCATTACTGCAAGGACATTTGTGGCTTGTTAATAAACCAGAAGGCTGGTTTATTAAACCATCAGTCAATTGACTGCAGTGTGACTGATTACATCAATAAAGGGTGTGTCTGCCACAATGATAGAATTCAATCAGCTGGATTTAATCCAATCACTTGAAGACTTTTAAGGAAGAAAGAGGAACTTTGCTTCTTCAGCTAACCAGAGAAGCATTTCCTGAGGAGTTCATCGAACACCTTCATCAGAGTTTCCAGGTTATGGCCTGCCCTATGGAATTTGGACTTTTTACATCCCCACAGTTGTGTGAGACACTTTTATAAAATCTTATATTTACAGATATCTCTTGTTGATTCTGTATCCCTAGAGAACCCTAATATAGCTTGGTACCAGGAGTGAGTCTTGAGAAACATAATCTTAAAATGGGCATTTACAATTGGCTTTCTCTTCCAATTAAATTCAGAGTCACTAATGACTCCATTTCCAATAATCAAGATGACACTGATGGTCCATGGAGTGGGTTGGCAATGGAGATAAGCAAAATATCACCATTCGATCTGCCTAATCATACTCTTGTATGATGCAAGGCTCTGGGTGACAGTGTTTTTGACACCTTAACAGAGTTTTGCAGAGTTAAGAGGTAAAATGATGTTGATTGGTTGCTCTTAGACAAGCTGGATAAAGTTGTAAGAGAAAGGGATGAGCTTAAGGCTTCAAATTTGAAACTTAAGCACCCTATGATAGATGTAAAAGTTTCTATCTGTGCCCTGAAAAAAAATCTTATTTCCTGTGGAGACAGGCTTGAGATTTCTGCAAACCAGATGCAGAATCTCATGGCCTGAGTAGCATCTTTACAATGTAAACTAAAATCTCAACCTTGCAAGGTGTCTGAAGTTAAAGTAAAGGCATTGATTGGAAAAGAATGGGATCCTGAAACCTGGAATGGGAACATATGGTTTGATAAAAATGGCAGTGAGGTCACTGGGACCCTGAATTCTGTGGAGTCTTTGCTACATATACCTGTAATGGTATGCCCTGAGGAAACAAACCCCCACCCCCCAACTCCAGTCTGCCCTGAAGAGACAGTTACCCAACCTCTAGCCTGCTTTGAGGAAATAGCTTCTCGACCTCCAGTCTGCCCTAAAGAGCCTGCTATCCAACCTCCACCTAAAGAGATTAACCCTTCAGTGCCTGCTAAACCTATAATAGCCTCTACTGAGGAAGCAGCCCTCACTCCTCTGTCTGGAGGGATTAATACTGTTCCATGAGATCAAAATGCAATGGAAAGTCCTGAGGTAAATGGCTTGAGGGATACTTCTAATTCTTTTCATGACCCACCCCCACTACCAGTCTTTTCTTCAAGACCTATAAATAGATTAAGTCCTAAGAGGCCTTGAAAGGTGAGGTACAAAGTTTTACTCATGAGGAAGTATGCTATACTCCAAAAGAACTGTATGAATTTTTCAATTTATATAGAAAAAAATCAGGGAAATATGTGGGGGAATGGATACTAAGGGTGTGGGATAATGGTGGAAGGAACATAAAGTTGGATCAGCATGAATTTATTGATATGGACCCACCAAGCAGAGATTCTGCATTCAATGTTGTTGCTTGAGGGACTAGAAAGTGTATTAACAGTTTGCATGTTTGGCTGAAACATGGATCAAAAGGGGGCTGAGATTACCAGAGGGTGAAATGCCAGACTTGCCCTGGTAAAATGTAGAGGAGGAGATTCAAAGGCTTAGAGACATTGGAATGTTAGAGTGGATTTATCATGGAAGACCTGCTAAGACACCCCTGGAATGTCTAGAGGACACACCTTTTACAAGGGCTGTGAGGAATAAATTTGTGAGACTAGTTCCATTATCCCTGAAGAGCTCCACAGTCACCATTCTCTGTAGGTCAGATATTACTATGGGAATTGCTGTCACTGAGATGGAGTTCTTAAACGCAATGGGGATAATCAAATCCCCAGTCAGCAGAAGCCACCTGGCAGCAGTTAATCACCACAGACAAGGTGGGCATGGCTATCATACTGGAAAATAGGCTCAAAACAGCAGTCAAAATAATCTGACTTGCAGAGACCTAAGGTGTTGGCTAGTAGATCATGTAGTACCTAGAAGTAAAACAGATGGGCAGTCTACAAAATTCTTTTTTGATTTGTGTAAGCAGAAGAATTCTAGGTCAAATGAACAAAAGTCTACTGTGAATTACAAAAACAGAATCATGGACCCCTAACTAATTCCCAGATTTGAGACAACTTATAGACACAGAACCCCTTGAATGATGGGAAGGTTGGGTACCCTTGGGGAAGGAATCTGTTATACTGCCCAAAATTTATACTGTTAATCTTCCAGCCTTCCCCAGGGGGACCACTAACCTTTTACCAGGGTAGCTGCATTGGGGAAAAGGAAATGATCAGATATTTTGGGGATTATTAGACAGTGGTTCAGAAGTGACATTACTTCCAGGAGACCCAAAGTGTCACTCTGGCCCACCAGTCGGAGTTGGGGCTTATGGAGGTCAGGTGATTGATGGAGTTTTAGCTCAGGTCCCTCTCATAGTGGGTCCAGTCCAGTGGTCCTTGGACCCATTCTGTGGTTATTTTCCCAGTTCCAGAAGGCATAGTTAGAATAGACATCCTCAGCACCTGGTGGAATCCTCACATTGGTTCCCTGACTCATGGAGTGAAGGCTACTATCGTAGGAAAGGCCAAGTGGAAGCTGTGAGAACTTCTCCTACCTAGCAAAATAGTAAACCAGAAGCAATGCCAGATTCCTGGAGGAATTGCAGAGATTAATGCCACTCTTAAGGATTTGAAGGATAAAAGGGTGGTGATTTCCACTATATCACCAATCAACTCTCCTATTTGGCCTGTGCAGAAAAGAGATGGGTCTTGGAGGATGACAGAGGAGTATTGTAAGCTTAACCAGGTGGTGACTCCAATTGCAGCTGCTGTTCCAGATGTGGTGTCATTGCTTGAGGAAATCAACACATCACTTGGTAACTGGTATACAGCTATTGATCTGGCAAATGTTTTTTATGCATGGGCTCAGCAACATGGACTTCCACTCACCAAGGCCAACCTGGCCACAACCACTGTTGAGTGTCCAATCTGCCAGCAGCATTGACCCACACTCGGTTCCTGATATGGCACCATTCTCCAAGGTGATCAGCCTGCTACCTTGTGGCAGGTTGATTACATTGGACCACTTCCATCATGGAAGGGGCAGTGATTTGTTCTCACTGGAATAGACATATATTCTGGATATGGGTTTGCTTTCCCTGCATGCAATGCTTCTGCCAAAACTACCATCTGTGGACTTACAGATTGCTTTATCCACCATCATGGTATTCCACACAGCATTGCTTCTGACTTATGAACCCACTTCATAGCAAATTAAGTGAGGTAATGGGCACATGTTCATGGAATTCTCTGGTCTTACTATTTCCCCAACATCCAGAGGCAACTAGGTTGATAGAATGGTGGAATGGCCTGTTGAAGACTCAATTATGGTGCCAACTAGGTGCAAATACCTTGCACAGTGGGAGCAGTATTCTTTCAGGAGACTGTATGCTCTGAATCAGCCTCCACTCTATGGGGCAGTTTCTCCCATAGCCAGGATTCATGGGTCCAGGAATAAAGGGGTGGAAATAGGAGTGGCATCACTCACTATCATTCTTAGTGGTCCACTAGGAAAATTTTGCTTCCTGTCCCTGCAACTTTAAGCTCTGCTGGTCTATAAGTCTTAGTTCCAAAAGGAGGATGGATTCCACCAGGAGACACAAAAATAATTCCATTGAACAGGAAATGAACACTGCCACCTGGCCACTTTGGGCTTCTCATGCCTCTGAATCAACAGGCAAGGAAGGGTATTACTGTACTGATTGGGGTGATTGATCCTGACTATCAAGGAGAAATAGCACTACAACTACACAAGGGAGGTAAAGAAGAGTTTTCCTGGAATGTGGGAGATCCCCTAGGGAATCTCTTAGTACTACCATGCTCTGTGATTAAAATCAATGGAAAACTGCAACCACTCAATTCAGACAGGGTTACCAATGGCCAAGAATCTTCAGGAATGAAGGTTTGGGTAACCCCACCAGGCAAAGAACCACAACCAGCTGAAGTGCTTGCTGATGGTAAAGGGAACATGGAATGGTTAGTGGAAGAAGGTAGTGATAAATATTAACTATGGCCTCATGACCAGTTACAGAAATGAGGGCTACGATAGCATGAATATTTCCTCCTTGCTTTGTTATGAGAACACTTTTTATTTGTCGGTAAAGCAAATATCTTTGCTTTCTTCTCTATCTTACCTCCTTGTCATATGATATAAGCTGTATTGTTCATTTCACAGTATTTAAGTTAAAGGAAATCAAGTTTCAAATTCAGTGTCCCCAAGGATTTATACCCTATTCTGGAGAGATTTAGTGCATTTCCAGTTGTACGCAGGACATCTGAATATTGTTAGGTAAAATATATGTCTGTTATTGTTCTCTACTTAGAGATAAAGTATCATTTAAGGTGATGTGTATAACTGCCAAGTTGACAAGAGGTGGACTGTGATGGTTAGGTTTATGTGTCAACTTGGCCAGGTGATGGTGTCTAGGTGTCTGGTCAAGGAAGCCCAGTCCTAACCATTACTGCAATGACATTTGTGGCTAGTTAATAAACTAGAAGGCTGGTTTATTAAATCATGTCAATTGACTGCAGCTGTTACTGATTACATCAATGAAGGGTGTGTCTTCCACAATGAGAGAATTCAAGCAGCTGGGTTTAATCCAATCAGTTGAAGACTTTTAAGGAAGAAAGATAGAGGACTTTCAGTTCTTCTTCAGCTAGCCAGTGAAGCATTTCCTGAGGAGTTCATCAAACACATTCATTGGAATTGTCAGTTTGATGCCTGAGGAGTTCATTGAACGCCTTTATTGGAGTGGCCAGTTCACTGTCTGCCCTAAGGAATTTGGACTCATGCATCCCCACAGTTGTGTGAGACACTTTTATAAAATCTTATATTTATGGATATCTTTTGTTGATTCTGTTTCCCTAGGGATCCCTAACTAATACAGGGAGTGACTGGGATGGAATGTCCAGACTAAAAAATTTAAAGAGTCTCCTTTTTTAATTCAAAGATTTCAAATATGATGGCACTGAATAAGCTATTTCTTCACTTCATCTTACTGCTAATTTTGAACAAAATTGAGAAGAAGTAAGCTATTTTTGACAGGTAAAGTACTAGACATGAATCAAAATAAATCAAGTTTAACAAAAGATATTGCATTAGCTGTCAAAAGAACTGGGTGCCAGCTAGTCTAAGATATGGAACTAAGATACTGAATTGGGCAAATTGTTTCACCTCTCACTTCTGTTTCTTAGATTGTCAAATAAAGTAGGTGGCCCAAGACAAAGGTTTTTAAACTGTGCTCTACAGCACTCTAGACTTTGAAGTTTCATATGATTGTTTTATTTTTGTGTGGGGGATAAGTCACTAGATGTCTTTTCATCACTTATCAGAGTAGTTCTGTTTTTTCCTGTTAAATTTTTCAGTACTGCATACACATTTAGTTTGAAAAATATTTTAATGATATCATTAAATATTAATCTTTATTCCACTTTAAATTCTAATGTTCCATGATGGTATGCATACAGTGTGCAAGCGTCAGGATGTATGTACATCTTTTGCCTTTGTTTTCCCACATAACCTCTACATCCCTTTAGTTTCTTTCCACACTGACTTTTGGGAATAGCCCTGTTTTGGGCATAAAGTACATTAAATATATACTATGAACTCTAACAATTTTACAAATTACATTTTTGTTTTTCTTAGAGAAAAACCTAAGCTTTCTCTCCCAGAAGATAAAGAGATGCAATGTGTGAACACTCAAAATGGCTCTCCAAGATGCAGGCAAGAACAAGACCTTAAACCCTTTTAACAATCCAGGTCATGAACATTACGGGTCAATGACTCTGGAGCAAAGAATGAGGAATATAAAATAAAAAAGAGAGAAAAGAGAAGTAGGGATGTTTGAGGATCCAAATGATATCAACTCTGCATGGTACTAAAGGTCATTTGAGAGAATTCTAAGTGTATTCCTGATGAGGTACAAGATGATGATGGATTGGAGCTGCATGTCATATCAGATGTTGCAAGTTAGTAAAAAAAAAAAAAAGGATTACTTATTTGTTCATGAGAAATATTAACCAAGACCTAAGACAGCTATTAAACACAATTTGAATTCTGCCTCATGAAACTAATAATCTAGAGCTGTGCTATACACTACAATCACTTATGTGGCTATCTAAAATTAAATTAATTAAAATAAAATAAGATTATTAATTCAGGTCCTAGTTCACACAATATGACTATTTTAAGGACTCAACAATCACATGGAGCTGTTGACTACTGTATTGGGCGCTCAGATCATAGAATATTTCTATCATTCCAGAAAGTTCTATCGGACATCATGAAGACTATCAAACTTTACAGCTTTTTGAACTTTATACTAAAAGTACTCAGAAGACTCCAATTTTTTTTTTTACTAGTGACATAAATGGTATTAACTTTTTCAAAGTTTGGCAGTAGAGAATAATTGGAAATGGGCCACATGTAGACTCTGGTGATTATGTAGAAGGTAATTGCCCAAATCCATTTGAAAAATAATGCCCATTTTCTCTATGGTGAGGGAAAATGCTGGTGGACGGTTAACTTGAATACCCAACAAATTTTGAAAATTTGGATTTGGAAGGTGAGTGAGTAGGGAAAATTACCCAACTGATTCCTGGGATCATGAGTGCTTTAAGTTATGCTCTTAAAAATACTGAAAATGACTGTGACAAAAATGTAATTGCATTTTTCAAGGAGAAGAAATCAACCACATTTATTTTAGCTTTGAATATTTGTTAGTTTCTCTCTGATCCTCTTGACCTCTTTTAGCTACCAGAAATTCACTTATTATAATTAATTTAAAAGAAAGAAACTGATGAGCTTTCTGTTTAAATATTTTAAGGACATTTTCATACTGCTTCTTTGTATACTAGAAAACCTTAAAAATACCTCTTTTGCTGATGTTCATTTAAACACAAAATTAAAAAAGCATCAAATGTCAATATGGCACAGTAAAGGATTATGGAATCTTAGTTAAATCCTTAAATATTCTTAATAACTGGAGCTTTCAAGAATCAGCAATATGGTAAGTTGGAATATAAATCTAATGCTTGCATTTTATGTATTTCTGTGAAAAATGCAAGCTTTGAAGAAAATATGCCACATAAGTGAATGCTTTTTAACTTTCTAAATGTTCAATATCTCTACAATAATACAAAAATCCATTTTAAATACCAAAAGAAATAAATGTAATGCAGGCAAATTTGGGTCCCTTACATTTAAAAAAAAATCAGAAAATCAAGAATAACATCAAAGTTCTTTTCAGAATAAAATAGGGTATAAATAAAAACTAAAATTAAGTAAACCAATCTACCCAAAATATTATTTCTATTGAATGGTGACTAATACCAGATATAGAACATATCCTATGGAATAATTATTATTTTTCTATGATGTATAACTCTACTCTGTGTGTTGTCTTTGGCAAAGTGTGTATCTATCTGAATTTCAAACTCACTTTAAATCCCTACTCTTCCAAGATTCTGAAAGATAAGAGAGTTTTTACCCGATTTCAATTTATTGCATTATTTTGATACCTGACAATGTCTCAGATACTATTACCAGGAAGTCCTGTCTCTCCCATATCTTTAACAGTCAGCTCAAGTCCCCCTTTTTTGAGAAGTTTTCACTGATCTTTTCTAGCATCATCACTTCCTCTCTGTTCCAAAATTCAGTTCATTTAGTATGTAATTTTTAATTTTAGTAGTCTATTTTCTCACCAAATATTGATAGGGAAACTATTCTGTACAAATGACAGGACAAGTTTCTTGACCTAAGGATATATTTAACTACACAGAAATTCACACTCTATGATCAGATACTGATATGAAGATAGAGAAGTCAATGCCATAATAAAGTTCCATACAATTTTCCATGTAAGGCCCAGTTGAGGAAGACCTAGCTCTAGAACTAGAGTTGGGTTTTAAGATAGTGTTCCCAAATGGAAAGCCAAAGGAATTTACTTCTTGAACAGGAGTAAGAGCTTTTTATGAAGTTACATTGCCCATGGTGAAGAGCAGGGTTTAAGAGTGTTTAAGCATTGGAAATAAAACATATAAAAATATTGTCAACATATCTCAGGACCATTTTTTTTTTTTATTTCTTCTAAATTCTCTCCTGTATTCCGTAGGCTAAATGCCTGGAAACTACATTTCCTAGACTCCCTGACAGCAGGGGTCACTTTCAGTTACTTCAATAAGAGGCATACATACAAATTCTATAGAACTGAATAGAATTGCTGCTCTAAGTCATAAAGACATTTGGTTTTTGGCAGGTGGGAGATGTACAATTTTGCAGTGATTTCCATGCGTCATACTAACCTGCATATATGTTTCGGTGGTTGAGGTAACTGATAATAATTTCATATGATTCCTGCACTTCCTAATTTTAGGAATGACCCCTATTCTCCTACATGCCCACTCTGTATATATATCTAATTGCCTATATTAAATACTTTCTTGCTTAAAGTATGATGAATGCTTTCTGTTTTAACAGGCATGGAGACATACAAGAATGCAGTGGGTTGATGCAACTATAAGCTGTTTCTTTTGGAGAATCCATGAATTCCTCAAGACAGTTGACAATACATAAACCCTGGACACCATGTAGTGAGAGGCTAAATTATGGGGGTTCATAGAACATATTAATGGTCTTGTATTTTAGTCTGAAGACTGTGGAAAACTTCAATTATGAGAGGGTAGGGTTTATGCGGGTTGGGGAAAATAACTTTGGCAAGAGTGAGAAGATGCTTTAGTTTTTCACTAACATTTTAATGTTACTAAATTGCTTAAGAATAGAGACTACATTTTAATTAAATATATATCAACATACAGCATCTATTACACTGCTTGGATCTCAAGAAATGATTAAATTTTTTGTTATTGAATTGTATTTTCCTACTTGTATTCTTTATCCTTAATTAAATATTTTAGATTTTCAGATATGCTTAATTTTTCCTTTCCCAGAACCTTCCAAGTTACTTTCATTTACTGATTTTTTTTAAGTGATTCAAATCTTCTCCAAAAGTAGACATTTGACTCTAATTAGTCTAGTTTATGGAGAACAGATGTTGAATTTCAAAGAATCACTTGTCCAAGGACATGCTGACTTTACTAAGGAAAGGACAAGTAAGAAAATTTGAGAGTGAGAAGATATATATATATATATATATATATATATATGGAATTTCTGGGAAATTACAATACTGATGGGTTTTTCCCATCAGGGAATAAAGGTTCATAATTAAAACCTAGAAGATATAGCTTAAGTCTTTTGCTAAATTCCTTTAAATCAGAACTGAAAGCATAAATAAGAAACCCAAAAAAATAAGCTAATTTCAGAGCAATTAAATTAAAATTGCCTAAACTTTTTGAACTTGATGTGAATCAATTTTTCACATGTATTTGTGGCACAATGTATTTACTAAACAAAGAAGCACAAAACAAAATACTGATTTATATACACATCTAATTATCTTGTATAGAAAATATGTGAATAATCCATTTTAGGGAGGGACACAATCTGACAATTAGTTAAAATGCTATAAAATGAGACAATTTTTTACTTTATTTTATTTTAATAATAACATCATATGGGATAATTCTTTCAGGACAAAAGAGGGAATGTGAGGCTTGCAGACTACCAACATTACATCATCCTTAAAGACATCTCAGGAGCCAAAAAAAAAAAAAAAAAACCTGTGATGAGAGTTGTGAGAAGGCCTGCAGAAGACAGAATGATTTGGTGAAAACTCTGACATATTTTTAAAGTATTGAGTATATAGGTTTGCAGCATGGAAAAAAAATAATAAATGTGGACTCCTACCTTATACCATATAAAAATAAACACCAAATGAATTTTTAAACATATATTAAAGAAAAACATAAAGCCAGTAGAAGAAAAACATATAGAACTTGATTTGACATTAGGTAAGAGAAATTTACTTTTTAAACAAAGCCTCCAAACAAACAAAAAACCAAAATCAAAGGGAAAGAGTGTTCTAGTTTACATCTCTGCTTAATATAGACCATATTAAAAAGTGGGTGGAAAACTAATATATTTAACATGACTGAACCAGAACATAAGTTCAATATCTAGAATATAAAAATGCACCTTCAATTCAATTTCCAGGAAACTTTACATATATATAGTCAAAATATATGAATAGGAAGAGTCAGGAAGGAAAACAAAAACATCAGCCATAATTTAAAGAATCATTCAAGCTCTTTGCAAACAGCTGTAGAAATCAAAACAGCTTCATCTCTAGATGTGGGATATTGTATTTTTGCATGTATTTGTATTTAGACATTCACTTAATCATGGAAATTTCTATTTTGAAGTATTACTAAATTTAATTTAATAGCAAATTACTTAGGATTTTTATAGCCCCCATTAGAAGTAATATTGGTCTATTCTTAT
This sequence comes from Choloepus didactylus, assembly GCF_015220235.1. Taxonomy (NCBI): domain Eukaryota; kingdom Metazoa; phylum Chordata; class Mammalia; order Pilosa; family Megalonychidae; genus Choloepus; species Choloepus didactylus. Next base: position 31,090,426 of record NC_051309.1, read on the forward strand.
TGGGATAGGGATGAGATTTTGCAAGGTGTTTGTATTATTGTCAAGGTAATTCTGGGTACATTAGAATGGAAATGTTGGCATATAATTGTATACTTTATGCACTGCCTTCAGATTCTCTGAATTTTAATTCAATTTTTTGTCTTTTAGCAAACATTGGAATATAGACTGATATTGAGCATTAAATTCTAAATAAAATAAAAAATTATTTGGGCATGTGATCACTGGGGATGATGAAAAAATGACTATTCACTGTTCATGTGTAAAATGTGAGAATGAAGGAGAAAGCTTTGTAAAGCCAACCAAAGAGATTTTGTATATTATGGACAAAGGAATAAGTAAAAACATAAGTGAGAGTAATTCTTTAATAGAAGCTTGCATAGATGAAACATCAGTCATACATGAACATGTATTTCTTAATTGAGAGCTTTATAAAGATTTCAAAGTGCATTGAAGTGAATACCTAAACCCACATTTATTAGGAGGATTATATGCAATACCTCTACCTAGTTTTATACATGATACAATTTATAAATGGTAAAGTTTGCATAGCGATATTAACTTCCAATTGATCTAATTGAAGAATACTAAGGAAACTGCTAATATGAGTTTTCTTATCTGGGTATATTTCTGATAGCATAGTTTTTGTCCCACACTTGGTACAATGCTGTTTTTCTTATTGTTCAGGGAAATTATTAACAAGTTTTAGTCTTTGCTTATTATTATTATTTCAAAGTCTTTAAGAACTGAATTTTGTCAGTTGATCTACATGAATATCTTCTCTTTATTATGCTCTTGAAAACTCTATCTACAGGCCTCAGTTCTCCTTTGGATTAATTTGAAGCCTGTGGTCTTTACCTTGCTCTATTTACTTCTTTGAAACTTGGTTCTGAACTGAATTGAAATGGGAGAGATTTTAATGATTTTTTTAAGTCACTTTCTGTTGAGTCTCTTCTAAAATCACAATGTCGAATACACAGAGATGGAGACATTACAGTGCATTCCAGCAGTGTCGTTAAACCATTCCCACCCTCCCAACAGCTCATGGGAATTATCATTTAGTCACTTTTACACAATTTTATGTAAAGCACATGAAATTATAATATAATTTCATAAAACATGGACTTCTTTGATTTCCTGGTTGATTTAAAGAGAATTGTAAAAAGGATTTTCCAATGTTTTCATATCACTATGTGACTGACTATAAAGTAAGCAATAACCCTCAAATTAATGTAAGGGTTCATTTGCTACAGGATGAAGCTAGAGCAATGAGCAAAATAACAAGAATAACAAGTAAATAACATGAAACATTTCTACCCAAAAACGTAGACTGTCCTATTCAGAGTAGAGATTTCTATAGGTTTTCTTTTCCCCCCTTTTTTAAATGAAAAAGAGTAGCTGTTGACATATGGACAACAATTAGTCTGCTCTTGGGTCTTTAAAAGTCAATGATAATGTGTGATAAATTACTCTGAAGTCTGCAGTTCAAGTGAAAATACTTGGTGACATGAAACATTTACCTTAAGCATGTTCCATCTTCAAATCTAATGAGCTTGCTTTCTCTGCCATTTGAATCATTTTCTGACTCAGTTATCAATTTCACACCTTCATTGCCCCTTCCTTTTCACTCTGTTAACTCACCATTTTTTTCTTCATCATGTTTGTATCTCATAACACACCTGCTTCGCATAAACCATCTGCTTCTCCCTATTTCTTATTTTGTCTCTTTTTGCTGTTCCTTATGCTCCATAATTGACTTCTTCACTGCTTTAAACATCATTATATAACGTCCTCTGAAATTCTAATAATATACCATTAAAATTATTTGTAAACTATTTGTATGATATAAAGTAATGAACTTTTCATTTTAAAATTGTGAATCATGGGGTATTAAAGTGTTTTGCATGTTTGATTATGCTTGCTTTTTTATTATGCATTTTTCAAAAAGTATTAATTACACAAGTTGCTTTTCCATATGAGTTTTCCCAATCATTGTAGTGGGGTTGAGGTTTTTTTTCTTCTTCTTCTTCCAGATTTTGAATAATAGAAGAGCTGTCTCTTGAAACAGACTAAACTATATCATAAGAGCTTCAACCAATCCTTTCAGGATCTCAGTCAGTTCTTTGAATTATTAGGTAGAGCATCTACTGCCCCAAGAGTCATCTCTCAAGATAAAAAGAAGGAGGAACATTTCCGGACCTCAGTAAAGGCCTGTGGCCCCTGGAAATGCTAAACCTGCTGTAGAATGAAGAGAGAGTTCTATTCAAGTCGACGGAGCTATATAAGGATAAGCTTCCACTGATATACAGGTGATTTGAGTTCAAACTGAGAATAACAATCTTCAGATCTGTAGCCCCATATACTGTAGACCCTAATTTTTAGCCTAGAGGCTGCTGTTCAGGGATATTAGGCCAGACTGAGCTTCTTTTGTCATATTATCTGTACTAATTATTGTAATGATACTTGATATAACAGATAAACCACATGCTTTGCTGGCTTAATACAATATGTATTGCCTATGTAAAGGGTAAAATAGGTGTGCATAATCAGTGAGTGGGTTGCTCTCCTGCAGGTAGTGATTAAGGTCCGCAGGTAACTTCTATCTGGTGGCTCCTCCATCTTCAGCATGTGGTTTCCACATTCATCGCTCTGGTTTACATCAAGACACAAAAAGGGAAAGAGCAGAGTATCAAGCTTTGGATGTGGATCCAACTTATTTTGTTAAGTCTCAGGCACATATGGCTACAGTTAACTGCAAAAGAAACTGGGTAATTTAGTCTAGCTAAAGATTAAATTGCCCCCAAAGAAATGAAAATGAAGTTGGTAAGCAGTTAGTTATTCTGTGTCACAAAATCTTAACTGAATAAAACTGTTGGAAATGGAGAGAGAAACTTGTTGAACCTATACCCTGGGAAGTGTTATTTTCCATAAAATATTTAGAAATAATTACTTATATAAATTACATGGATTAATGACATCAGACACATTTCATAAGATTAAGTAAAACTGGCCATTAAATTGGGTAGCGTTAACTTTAGGCAAGCAGCCAGTTAGCCAATCAGTTAATTTAACTTTTAAACCTAACATGTTTGTAAAAGAAGTGTTCAATGCTGATTTCAGTCTTCAAGGAAATGCTTCTTTGAGGAGATTGGTACTTTACATAAAACCCAACAGGTGTGTATGTGAGAGGATGTGGGAGGGCTGTTGGAATTCTGGGCAGGGATAAAGAAAGAAGGGACTGCATTCCATTCAAAATATTGACCTGGATATGTTTTAGAATGTCTCCATAATATTTTTGTATTTGCAATTATAGAATTTATTTCATAGGCATCTTATTGCCATAATTATCTAATTGTCCAAGGACAGAGGGGAACTGTGCAGTTAGGAATGCTGGGTAGATATCTTGGCCTCGAAACATTGTCTAATGAAACTAAAGCTGGATCTATTTGTTTTCTAGGACTGACATAACAAGGTACCATGAATTAGGTGCCTTAAAACAAAAGAACTTCATTGTCTCACAGTAGTTCTAGTCTAGAAATCGGAATTAATATGTTGTCAGGGGAATATTCCCTCTGATTTTCCAAGGAAGAATCTGTGCCTTATTTCTCTCCTGGCTTTGGGCAGTAGCCAGCAATCCTTGGAGTTCATTAGCTTGTGGTTGCATAACTCCTATATCTGCTTCTTTCTTTACATAGCTGTCACCTCTCTCTCTGTTTGTCTCTTTTCCTCTTTCTATAAAGACACCAAATCACACTGGATTAGGGGCCTGCCTACTGAAATGACCCGTTTTCCAAATAATGTCACATTCTACCATACTAGATGTTAGGATTGCAGGAACACAATTCAATCCATAGCAATGGATAAATGTGAGACTACCCACAGGATATGGGGCTAAGATGGGGAAAAGTTCTCGTGGTAGGCAAAGAACCTTCTCCCCCAAGATGTGGCTAAAAAAGGGGACTTTGCAGATGTTAAGTTTATAGAACTGACCTTAGGGTAGGGAGATTAACCTGCATTTTCACTCCACCCAGTCAATTCACATGAGCACTTAAAAGCCAAGACTAAAAAATTTTATTCAGCTAGAGTGCAGAAGAAATGTTGCAGAAGAGAAAATTAGAAAGATTCTAAGAAGGCATGCCACTGCCTTCGCCACACAGAAAACAGTGGAAGGATTTGGGGCAGCCTTTAATAGCAAAGACTGTCCCCTGGCTGACAGCCAGCAAGGAAACAGGTCCCTCAATCTTATTACCATAAGGAACTGAATTCAGCCAACTACCTAAATGAGTTTGGAACAGGATTCTTCTCAGAGCCTCCAGAGAGAAACACCATCCTTCTGACATGATGATTTCTGCCTTGTGAGACCCTAAAAAAAGAGGCACAGCAGAGCAATGATGAACCTTGACTTGTGACCTACAGAACTGTGAAGATAATGAATTTGTGCTTTTAAGCAAGAATTCTGTAGTAATATGTTATGGCATAAACAAAAAAGCTAAGGCAGTTTTAAAATGAAAAAGAGAGAGTGAGAAGAGAGGCCCTGTGGCAGTTTGGATATATTATTGTTAGCTTTTTTGACCCGGAAGAGAAGAGATCAAAGCTCAATTGGATAAAGTTTTCTTGTAGCCATGCACAGGCAGGCTGAAGCCTAGGAGGGGCAACAGCCCCAAACGAAGGTGGGAGTACAGTTTTAAGCTTTTTAGGAGGGGGGTTCGGGGAATGATTGTTGGTGGGTGTTCTAGTTTGCTAATGCTGCTGGAATGCAAAACACCAGAAATGGATTGGCTTTTATAAAAGGGGGCTTATTTGGTTATGCACTTACAGTCTTAAGGCGATAAAGTGTTCAAGGTAATGCATCAACAATAGGATACCTTCACTGGAGGATGGCTAATGGTGTCTGGAAAACCTCTGTTAGCTGGGAAGGCACATGGCTGGCATCTGCTCCAAAGTTCTGGTTTCAAAATGGCTTTCTCCCAGGACGTTCCTCTCTAGGCTGCAGTTCCCCAAAAATGTCACCCTTAGTTGCTCTTGGGATGTTTGTTCTCTCTTACCTTCTCTGGAGCAACAGTCTGCTTTCAATGGCCATCTTCAAACTGTCTCGTATCTGCAGCTACTCTCTCAGCTTCTGTGCATTCTTCAATGTGTCTCTCTTGGCTGTAGCAAGCCCACTCCTGTCTGAGCTTATATAGTCTCCAGTAAACTAATCAAGTTCTATGCTGAATGGGCGGGGCTACACATCCATGGAAATTATCCAATCATAGTTATCACCCACAGTTGGGTGGGGCACATTTCCATGGAAACAACCTAAACCAAATGTTCCAACTTAATCCCCACTAATATATCTGCCCCATAAGATTACATCAAAGAACATGGCTTTTTCTGGGGGACATAATATATACAAACTGGTACAGTGGGTAAGATAGAGAAGTAAGGATTTGAGTCAGGGGCTTGGTTTGCTCAGGGTAGGATAAGGAATTGAAGTCAGGGTAAGATAAGGCGTTAATACAGGGGTGTTCAGGGTAAGATAAGGGGTCAATGTCAGGAGGGTTATGTTGGGGGTGGGGAGTTTTGCCTAACAATTATGTACCCCTAAAAGCCATGTTTTAATCCAATCTTATAGGGGCAGACTTATTAATCTTTTTGATTAGGGTATGACCTTTTGATTGAATGTTTCCATGGAGATTTGACCCTGCCCATCCAGGGAAGGTCTTGATTAGTTTACTGGAGTTCTTTAAAGGGAGTTCTCACAGAGAGCAGAGAGAAGAAAATGCCCCGGGATATGCTAAGCCAGGACACACAGCCATTAGATGCTAGGAGCCAACCCAGATGTTTACTGATGCTTGGAGACACTTGGAGATGTAGACAGAAGCTAAGAGAAATCTAGAGACATTTTGGAGAACACCATTATGAAATGCAGCCCAGGTGCAAAGGAACAGCAGATGCCAGCCACATGCCTTCCCAACTGACAGAGGTGTTTGTGCCAGCTTGTATACATTATGTCCCCCAGAAAAAGCCATATTCTTTAATGCAGTCTTGTAGGGGCAGATGTATTAGTGTTGATTAAGTTGGAACATTTGGATTAGGTTGTTTCCATGGAGATGTGACCCACTCAACTCTAGGTGATAACTCTGATTAGATAATTTCCATGAAGGCATGGCCCTGCCAATTCAGCATGGGCCTTGATTAGTTCATTGGAGCCCTAGAGAAGCTCAGACAGAAGGAGCTCACAGCTAGCTGCAGCTGAGAGATGCATTTTGCAGATGGCCATTGGAAGCTGACACTGACATTTTGGAGACTGCCATTTTGAAACGCTACCTGGGAGCAAACAGATGACAGCCATGTGCCTTCCGAGCTAATGGAAGTTTTCTGGATGCCAGTACCTTTCTCCAGTGAAGGTACCAGATTGTTGATGTCTTACCTTGGACACTTCATGGCCTTAAGACTGTAACTTTTTAACCAAATAAACCCCCTTTATAAAAGCCAATCCATTTCTGGTGTTTTGCAAAATGGCAGCATTAGCAAACTGGAATAGTGTTCCAGATGCCATTGGCCATTCTTCAGTAAAGGTATCCTTTTGATGATGCCTTAGTTTGGACACTTTTATGGCCTTAGAACTCTAAATTTGTAAGCAAATAAACCCCTTTATAAAAGCCAATCCATTTCTGGTATTTTGCATAATGGCAGCATTAGCAAACCAGAACAGGTCCTATGTAAGTTTTCCAAAAAGATTTCAAATTTCCACAGAATGCATAGGAAGGCTACAAACACCACTGTCTTAGTTTGCCAGACTGCTATGAAAAATATCACATAAAGGGCTGACTTAAACAGTAAGAATTTACTGTCTTACAGTTTTAGAGGCCAGAAATCCCAAATCAAGGCATCAGCAAAGTAATGTTTCTTCCAAGAGTCTGTACATTCTTGTGCCACACTCCTTGAGGTTCCTTGGCTTGCATCTCTGCTTCCAGCCACATGAGGCTCTCTCTCTCCTTGTGTCTGCTTTTCTGGTTCCACTGACACCTGTCTTTTGGCTCCTCCCAGAGGCTTTCTCTGGCTCCTGGCTTCCCATTCCTACACTTTACAAGGCAGCCAGGGAAATGGATTGAGCCCATTTTCAGTTGGCCACCCCTTAACTAAAAATAACACCTTCAAAAAGTCCTATTTACAAATGGTTTCCCACCCACAGGGACACAGATTAAGGTTAAAAACTGGTCATTTTTTTTAACATATATGCATAATTCAACCTACCACAGCTGCTTATGTGGTGCAGTAGACAATTAGGTGGATATTTTAAAAACACAGTTTTATAAATGCAAACAAATTTATTTGCAAATTAGAAACTCCACTTTATTTTTCATATTGGTTAAAATTTTAAAAAAGGAAGTCATGCAGAAGTTCATATTTTATTTCCTCATATATATTCTCAATGATCGAAATCCAATTCATCATTCTAAGTCAGGTAAAACAGCACAATTAGGGGATTCTAGCCCCTCCATTCAAAATAGTCTATTACTCTCTATTCCAAAAATGTTTAATTTATAGCTCCATTCTAGAACATAGAAGCATCTGTTTTTCACAAATTTTTTGATGTCTCTCTCCACTTGCTTGTGAGTTTAGTATCAAATAAATGTAATATATGTCTTTCCACTTTGTTACATTATTTATTTAAGAAATTTTTGTGGATATTACCAATATTTCTGTGTCTTTATACATCATTATCATTAATTTTGAAATTTGCTGAATTACTGTCAGGGAATATGACCTTTGCAATTTAACTTTTGTGTAAAACTTTTTGGCATAGATTTTTTTTCAATGAAACACAAATAAATTAATTTAATTCAGCTCTACTCTTTAAACCATATAAATTATTCCTGCCTATTTGAGGACCATGTTATGAAGTTGGCATTTTCCTTTTTCCTGCAAATCACACAACAACAAAAAAGAACAAGAAAACAATAAAAGCCTTATTTTGATGAAACTATAAATGACTTAAAATCCCAAATGCTATATTTAACAGGAAAGAATCAAAAAAGAAAAAAATATTGGAAATCAAAGGGATGAATCCTAGAAGATGTTAGATCTTGACTTCAGAGATATCCAGATATAAACACTTCTTGATGAAATGCAAAACCTAAATATTTTATTTGGATAAATAAGAATTGGAACATTCTTTAATTGCAGAAGCTCCCATGGTCTACTTGTTTCTGAAAGTCAAGGGCACTGATCTAAATGAAGGTTTATACAGGGAAGTCATATTTTCAGAAACATATTTGCCTTCAAATTGTATATAACTCTCCAGTTGAATATCACTTATGGATGAAAAAAAGTGATGTCTCAATGAACTTACACAATTCATCTATCTCATCTATCTACACAGTTACATCTATCCTGGATCCGGGCCCTGAGCCCAACCTGCCAGAAAGCTCATCGAAATCATAGATCTGTGAATAACTTTCATGCTTCAAAAATGAATAATAATGATGGAAACAGGCCAAGGATATGTAACGATACCACAATAATAAGGAAGATATAGGATAAGCCAATTTCAAGCAATGAACATCCCCCAGAAACACACACACACACACACACACACACACACACAATTCTTGACCAAAATATATCATGATCTAAAATGTTAACAATTGAATAACTGTAATAAATTTAGACAGGTACAGCAAGAACAAAATGAAAAAAGTGGAAGCAAGATGATGTTACCTTGAAATAATTATCTTCTGATAAATGGACTGCACTTTAATATTATTCATAATTTCGGTTTTATTGATAAAAAGTACTCTTTAATTCTGAGGTATGATTTAAGAGATAATTGCATTTTCATTATATTTCTGCTTTGAATTAATTGAGCTACATAAATTCCTCTAGTAGAAGCCAAACCTTTTCCTTTTTTTCCAAATACTTGATATCAATCTAAAGAAATTTGCTTGGGCTGGCTTATATTCCTTCATTACTGATTTTCTTAACATCTTGATATAATGAAAGAATGCAGAAATACAATTGATAAAGCCATAATTCTGTAATATATGAAATAGCCTAAAGATTGTTATGAAGTTTTTCAACAAGGCCTGCAAGCATCCTCCCCAGAAAAAGCATAAAAATGTATTAGAGCTAAAATAACTGGCTAATACCTATCTGTTTCAACCTAGTTTTGCATAGCATTTAGAAGTTGTCCCAGTTAAATCCATCAAAACACAAACTCTGATAGAACAGGGGAGTTTTGTCCCTAAGGGCTTTTTCTTATAATTGCAGACCCATCAGTTTTTTAAGTCATATGGAAAGTCAATATGGAATCTCCAGGGAAGCTAGTTCTTTTCCCACTTTTCTATTTCTCTATTACTGTATTCACCACGTTTCAACTCTCATTCAAATTTTAACAACTGCAAGAGTAGGCTTATTTCAGAGTCTCTGGACATATATTTTACCTGGTAGAAGATTCTAATACCCTTAGGGACCATATAAAAAATGCCCCACTTAAAAGAATTTGCTGAAGTGCATTTATGAACTCAGTCTCTATGTTCTCAGCAGTACAAGTCTGTAATTTCTGCAAATGAAGCTTGGCCTTTGAGCATAGTTATACTTAGTATCAAAGTCATATGCAATTATAAAAATGCATGAAAAAAATCAGCATCTTTTAGGCAGCTATTCTGATCATAGAGGTCAAAAGAAACACCAATAATTGATGTCTCCCATGCCCTGCTTCCAGTCAGAGCTGTATTACAACCAACCAAAAGGATAATTTTCCATTCTAAAATGTTCTCCCAAATATTCTTAATAGAAACATATGCAGACACTTAATATTCTAATATATTTTTCTCATGAGTTTGAGAAGAAAAAACTGAATATATGAGTAAGAGAATGTGTGCTTGCTGATTAGACATTTGGATCAAGAAACCATGTTACAATGAATAGCAGAGACCATAACTACTGAAAAAGGGCAAATTAGTTTTATTATCCTTCTGTAAGAGAAGGTAGCTTCTATGTGGCAAATTATAAACCATCAATATTTAATTCCCAGTTGGTATATACCTCTTGTAGTTGGCAGAGGGTATATCAAGAAGTGACTCTTCTAAAGTGCAAATTCCTTCAGTGAATGATTAACTCCTTTGTTAAACTGATAAACTTATTTTTTTCAGTCCTCAGCTATTATCAAAGAAAGAATGAAAAAAAGAACAAATGAACTAATGAAAGAGAGAAAGAAACTCCTGCCGAAAGAACTCATGTTGAATGTAAATTATAATATTCTTTGGAAATCAAAAGCAATGGTCCAGCCAAAGGAAAGATTAAAGCAGTATAAATCATCAATGAGGAGGATCAGATATGGGATATTGTAGATAATATTTTTAAATGGTTCTAAATATGCTTGAAGGCTAAAGGAAAACATCAGCAAAGAACTAAAGGAAAACAACAGATGAATGTAAAGACAACAGAGAGATGGAAGTTATGAAAAAGAACCAAACAGAGCTGAAGACCACAGTAACAGAAATGTAAAATTCCTTAGAGAAGTTAGAAAGTAAATTGATTTCACACAAGAAAGAATCAGTGAATTTCAAGATAAGACTATTGAAATCATCCATTTTGAGGAGCAGAAGGGAAAAAGCATGAAGAACAGTAAACAGAGACTGAGGGACACAGAAGGAAAAGAAAGGGGGGGGGAAGGAAGGAAGGAAGGAAGGAAGGAGAAAGAAAGAAAAAGAAAAAGAAAGAAAGAAAAGGAAAGAAAGAAAGGAAAGAAGGAAAGAAGGAAAGAAAGAAAGAGAAAGAAAAAGAAAGAAAGAAAGAAAGAAAGAAAGAAAGAAAGAAAGAAAGAAAGAAAGAAAAGAAAAGAAAAGAAAAGAAAAGAAAAGAAGGAGGGAGGGAGAGAGGAAGGGAGGGAAGAAGAAAGAAAAGAGCAGAGAAATAGTGGCTAAAAACTTCCCTAATTTAACAAAAGATATCACTATACACATCCAAGCTCAACAAAATCCAAACAGGAGTATATTGTACCATGTTATAACCAAACTATTGAATGTCAAAGATACAGAATTCTGAAAGCTGCAAGAGAGAATAAGTTGGTACCAAAGTAAAAGATTGTTAATGATTTAGGAAGTTAAATTTGAGCCCCAGTCAGAGCTGTATTACAAACAACCAAAAAGATAATTTTCCATTTTAAAATTTTCTCCCAAATATTCTCAATAGAAAGATATGCAAACACTTAATATTCTAATACATTTAGAATATTATAATATATGAGAGAATATTCAAATTCAAAGAGACAGAAAGTAGAGCATAGATTTCCAGGTGTGGGGGCAAGGACAATTGAAGAATTAAAGCAAAATGAATGCAGGGTTTCTGCTTGAGGTGAAGGGTAAGTTCTAGTAATGGATGGTTGTAAGAGCACCGCAACACTGTGAATGTGATTAATCCCACTGAATGGTATACTTGGGAGAGATTGAGATGGGAAGATTTATGTTGTTCCACAATTTAAAAAAAAATGAAAGAAATAAAACTAAACTGATAATGAAAATTAAATTTGACACATGATACTGGATTGGATCTAAGAATGGAGGAGTAAAACATAATGCCTCAAAAGGACATTATTAAGACATAAAAAAATTTAAATTTGGAACATAAGCTTTATATCAATGTTAAATTTTTTGAACTTGATTACTACACATAACTGAATATCCTCGTGCAGAGTAAATGTACATTGAAATATGTGTTCAAGGAGTATGTGTAAAACCTGCTCTCAAATGTTCAGGAGAGAAAGAGAAAGATGATAAATAGATGGAACAAATGATGTGGCAAAGGTGGAAAAATAATATATTGGGGTGGATCTGGGTATCTGGGTGGTGGGATGGAGTATGTTGGAGTTCTCTGTATGAAGTTTGTATTTCTTTTTATGCAACTATCCTGAAAGCTTGAATAGTAATTCAAAATAAAAAGTTAAGAAAAATAACTGATTATATATATAATATGATGTCACTTTTTGCTGTTTATTTCAATAGAAATGTTAAAAACAAATTAAGAAAAACAGCAATTTTCTACAAACGTTCTGATAAAATACCAACTCTTCTTAATCCAATTAATGAGGACTCTGTAATTAAAATACATTCTTTTTAGTGTAGACTCAAATATTTAATATTTGACTACTAATGAAGATACAGTACTTAGAAGTAGCCAGGGATACAAAAGGGAAAACAGGATAAGATGAATGATTTAAAAACACAAGATTTATTTAGATAGAGCTAAGTGATATTTTATTCTAAGAGAGATGTGTTGGGATAAATGCTGGAGTAATATAGTCTGAGGATACAGTATTTCTACAGATCAAATGTATCTGCCGTTAACTTTGGTTTTGACATGTCTACTGATTTTTCACACTTTCATTGACTTTAATATTAACCTCCTTAGTGAAAATATTTGGACATCCTACCTTTTCCTAATATTGTCTGGTGAAAGATGATATCGAATATTGAGCAATATCAGCCAGATCATCAACCAGTCTGAATGGAGGTAAGCCATAATCAGTTGGTATAGTCCCAGTAAAGCATTCTGGTTGAATGTCAGCCTGGTCAGTTATTGTACTAATATGCCCACACAAATTAGTAATTGTGATTTAATCTTAGTCTGAAGATCACTAATATAACAACAAGAACTTGAGGAATTATGAATGATTAATGCAAAAAAAGAAAAATTCATCATTATTGTTTCCATATACAAATGTGTCATATTTAATTAATATCCAAAGGTGTAGTCTAATCATAGATTATCTCAAATTAACGTTTCTATAAACACACACACAATGAACGTAAAGCTATATCATTTACATTTATTGGCAGATGAATTTCCATTTGCAGGTTTTTATTTTAAATGTTTCTAGTTCTCAAAAAGGTTTCAGTGTTCTTCAATCAAATATTTAAGGGTTGAAAAATCTCAGAAAAGACGTATCTCTTTCAGAATATTACATGCATGCCTCAACTAAATCTTAACCTGATTATCAAGCTAAGTCCACTCACCTAAAAATAGACTAGCAGACAATACAGATAGCTACCATCACTTCAGCAAGCCACTTAGCAGTTTCCCAGGATAGTCCTTGCTTTATTTTTTGCTGACTGTCAGAGCCCCCCACTTCCCCCCAAAATTGTTCTCATCTCTTTTATTGGTCATGTTAATATGATCAACTGGGCTTGAATGAAACTGCTCCCTCAAATCTTTTAATTCTCTGTCTCTGATTTTAATGGACACTGCCTTTTCTTGGTCAATGTGTAGGGTGAGCCCAACACTGCCTCTGCTGAGAGGCAGTCACTTTGAGTTATGCACAGTGTACACCAGCCTATTATCCCTTCTACTGTATCTGTCCTTTGTCACATGAGTAACTGTTCTCTATAGAAATTATAATGCTCTGGTTCAAAGATTTCTGTATGGGTAAATATAAAACAGTATTAAACAAAGTTATGGTTATAAACTTCAATCACTGTGCAAAATAATAAAATTAAACTCAAGGTCCTAAAATGCAGTATAAATACACTGTGCATGCAGATCTCATAAAGGATACAGTATACTATAAATTGTACAAATAGAACATTATTATAATTCTACCTTTTAAAGAATCTGACTTCAATCTAATATACTAGCTGTTATAAATATGTAGCAATTAACTAATAATTTTGTTTTCCATCTTAGAATTTAAAAGAATCTTTATGAAATTGTTTGCATGGTCTGAACCTCACTAAAAAATCATTCCAAGGAAGTTTCAGTTGATTCATCAATTTTTTTCTTGAGATAGTTTTCCATGAAGAAAGCATACACAAGCATAATCATTTCACAAACTATATACCACAGTTACAGTGATAGAGCTGTAGTCAACAGAGATCTTGATATTGAAAGATGTCAGACCAGTCATTCTTCCTTTCTTTAATGATTTCATACATTTACTTAGCAAAAACTGATTCAAACAAGTAAGTGTGTTTCTGGGTATAGAGAGAGACACAAGTTTGAAAGAAAAAATTCCCTGCTTTTAACTACCGTGCAAAATAATAGAAGATATATGTGTTCAACATAGGCCAAAGTAAATGTCATTAAGAAACAAGTGTTTATTTAAAAAAAAAAATGAAGTTTTGTTGACTTAAACTTTGTTGTATTAATTAATATTAATAAAATTTATTGAGAAGTTACCAGATGCAGAACACGAAATAGAAAGATAATACTTTTAACTTCAAGGAGATTATTGGAAAGCTAAGAAAAGTGATAGTCATTATCATAGAGTTTTTAAAGGAACTTCAAAATAATTTATACTATGTTGCTAAAGTAACCATAAGATATATAAGACAGTATCTTAGGTTGCTGTATTCTGTGGCCTTATGTTACCAAAGTAGTAATGAAAAAAAAAAGTGAGTTAAGGGAGTAAGACTTTTAAAAAGGATTATTAGAAATAACTTGATAATGTAGACATTCATTCAAGAATTATATATGTATTTTATCACTGCCTACTAGCCAGGCAGTGTTAGCCATGGCAGATTGGCCAACTGAAGAAACATGGAAGAAATTTTCCTTTTCAGAATTCGCATTGTAGAAGGAAGGATAGACATGAGTTGAGTTCTATTGGGCAATAATCCAGAGGATGGGGATTTTAACCAACATGGAGTAATATTTCTTACTGCTCTAACAGGGTTAATATGTAAAAGGATAATAGGCTTTCTTTCATTCTCTCTCACTTTGTTTCTTTTGCTATTTTCTACTACATGGCTGTTTCAGATGTACTTCTCTCTGGGAGAGCTCCCTTCACTATCATCCTTCATCTTCACACTCATCTCCACTGGAAAGGCCTCTGGTAGACAGCCTGAGGTGGCTCTGTTTAAAGAAATGTAGCAAAAGCTTTCTCTGTCTTGGAAAGGTATAGATTGGCTTCTATTACTAAACAACACTGGATTCTAAACCTTGTAAGTTTAATTCATGAAAAGGACAGAAAATGAGAAATTTTACTCTGCTTTGTTTCTACATCCTAAGGAACATTTAGACCACGAATAAGTGCTTATTGTTTCAGCCTAGTTCAGAAATGACAAAATTAAGATTTTGGTCTAACTTTCACCCATTGATATAGGACTTACATCTATTTCTTAGTCTCTTTCTACAGTATAAATTCCCTGCTGTTTAATATTTTATGCCAGTCATCCTAATGTGTTTGTACTGATTTGAAATATAGTGTAACATACTACATTTCTCTTGTCTAATAACAAAGATAGATAGACAGGAAGAGATTTTAATTAGATCACAAATATATTAATAAAAATGAGTTTGGGGCAGAAAGATCAAATAAATAAGAATAAATGTTGACTTAACTTTTTGCTTCAATACCTGAAGTTTTGAAGTGTAATTTTTTTAATGTGGTTCAATGCCAGAACTGTGATTAAAAAATGACAAGAGTGAAGATAAAGTAAGAAAATTAAGTCTCTGTGGAACAGAATAGCAAAGATCCTTGATAATTAGAAACAAAACCTTTCCTTTGCTTCAATCCAATAGTTCAAATCCAGCAGATTTTAGTAGAGGCCAAAGTTCTTGGTCTGATGGATGTTCAATATAATTTATGAAACAAAGATAAAGGAGTGACCCTCCCTTGGGTCACTGGTGATCACATCTTCCAATCTACTATAGCAATTGGCAAACTCATTATTTGACTCTAAAAAAAGTTAGCAAGAATAAAAATAGAAAAGGAGGGTGACCTACTGGATATAGTGCAAAAGGAGATTGTTAGAGACATATTAGGTATTCTGTACTTCTCTTTTTTTCTTCAGACCAAATCTGGCCTATTAGTTTTGAGACTAAACTATTTCTTGTGCTGTAATGTAACAGAACAAATGCTACCTCCCACATCTCCCCAGGTATAATGCTCCCATTAAGACACTTTATTCCCAACTCCACAGCTTACTGTTGGAAATATCACTATAGTTTTAGTAGAGATGGCGTTGATGTTCACGCTTACAATATTTCCCTTGGCTCTGAACACATAGCAGTGAGAGATAAAATATAACAATAAGAAATAAATTATAAGAAACATAACTGAAAATCACAGTCTTATGGTTAAACAAGAAAAAGAAAAGAGAAAAAAGAACAAACTCAAAGTGGTAAAGAGGGCTGAAGCCATGTCTCCTATTAACTCTATGTCCAGAGCAGCCAATAAAACTGGGAGGAAGTTTAGCTCATAGAAATAATATGAGCCAGTGCTGTTCCACTTCTCTTACATAACAGGATTTCAACTTGGGATCCTGCCTGCTTTTATAAAGAATTTAACAGAAAATGTGCTAAACAAAATTGTTTGGCACTAAGCCTTATATCAAATGAAGCAAGAGAATGCAACCACAGCCCAGGGACCAAGATTTGGACAAAGTTTTGATTACTATAGATTACTATACCTTTGATTTCCCTAATATAATAATTGGGTAAACATTCTGAGCTGGCTTATAAGACCTGATACAAGATAGAGCCCCAAATGTGCTAAATAGAAGGAAACTGCCAAACTATTAGTCAGAAGTTTTACCCAGAAATAATAAATGAGAAAAAGAGAGACAGACAGAGATACAGAGACAGAGAGAAGAGAGAGAGAGAAAGACAAATGAAGGAAATAAATCCTAATGGGTATCCAATAAATTCCACAAATAGAAATTGAATTTAGTGCTGTCAAAATCAAGTTAATAAAATAATCTAAAGAGATTTAAATGTAAGTGTAAAAGATTCATCAAAAACTCAAATAATAGAATAACATCAATAAAATAAAGTAGTGGTTAAAAAGAAAAACAGAATGAAAAAACTTAGCATATCCTTATAAAGGCAGGGAGTATCAAAAACCTGAACTCAAAGTATAAAGGAAAAAAGACATGCAAGTATAAAAAAATAATCATTAGAAATATAAACATGCCTTCCAATTTTGTGTTGAATAGTTAGCTTGATGGAATGTATATGTGGGAATCAGGTGCGGATGGGAATAGTATGGGTGTTTTTCCAATAAGAGAAAAAAATAAGTAAATAATTTATCACTAGGTGTTCTTTTATTTTCTCTAATATTTAGCAAATCTCTTACCATGATAATTACTCACTATTGAAAATGATTTAAGAATGCCAAGACAGGAAAAATCAACTCTAACTGAGCAATTTTAAATTTAAAGGATAGCAATGCTCGATATAATAGTAACATCAATACATCCCTAAATTACTGTAGCAAGTAAAATATAAAAGAGAATACATTGTTGAACTATACAGTCTCTTTGATACAATGAAGATTTAATAAAGATTTCAAGAAAACACATCTTTATGTGAAAGATGTGCTTCTGTTATATATTTTGATGGCAAAACAAAAGGAGAAAAGAGGCATTTGGAAACCAGTGAGGTAGATATATTTATAAATGACATACAATGAAGATTCAGAATGAGCAAAAATTGAAGTATGATTTGAGAAAGATAGAAAAGGAAATGAGAATTGCAGGGAATAATGAAAGCATTCTGTCTTGAAACATTGTTTAGTTTAGTAACAATTATCTTAGCAATAAAATATTTTGTAAATGTGCTAGCTTGCAGTTAGAAATAGGGAAACATATCATTTCAAATTGATTTTTTTTCTTGTCATTTAACAGAAAGAAAATAGTGCCCCTTTTAACTAGGAGCTTATTCATTTCAGTGATGGCTTTAATGATAGTTAATCATGATAATGGCAGTGGCTGATGTAACCACTCATGATTAATTCGGGCTTGTTTTTGTATATATTTAAAGCAAAAGACAGCTTTTTCCAGAGACTCTTTCTGCTTGGTTTCCTCTCTGAAAGTGAAAACGTAACATTTAATATAAACACTGGAGCATATTCATTTTACATTATCTACATTTCAAAGGATACAAACTTCAAGGTGTTAAGTACAGTGTTTTCAATCAAAAAGTCCTATTGTTCCTAGCGAATTGTTCGTTTCTTCCATCATATTCCAGTGCTTACAACCACATACAGACAGATGAGAAAGAGAAAGAGTGGGAGACAGAGAAAGCATGGAAAGATGACTAATTGCATATGACTTACGCAGTGATTGCTTTCCAATTTTTTTCATTGTTATCACTCAAAGCAAAAACAAGTGAGTATCATTAAATTAACTAGTTTAGATAGAAAGTTATAAAAAATAAAATTATATATTTTAAACTGTAGCTAGTAGTGGTCAATTAATTGCCCATAAAAGCTATTTCCATATGTATTAGTTGGGAGTAGATTAGAATTTTTTAAAACTGTAGAATATTTACAAAGTTTCTTTCCTAAACTGACCTCTTAAAAGACACCAGGAATCTGATATATCCAATAATTAATAAACATGGATTTTTAATTGAGATATTCACTCATGATTTGGAATATCAAAGAATCTAAGATCTTTCCCCCATTCAGTAGATATGCTCCATTAAGGGGTTATTTATATATTCTTGAACATGATGATGTAAAAAAATGATAATTTCACTACTGTATTTATTTTTTCATCTCACAATTTTCTTTCATCCTTCTATTTCTCACCAAATGAGAAACTTAGATGGACAGGCTTTGCTTTCTGAAAGCCCTCTCTAACTAAAGTAAGAATGATTGAGTCCAGAGTCACAAAGAGTCTCATTTCAACTCTATACTAAATATACCTGATGAAAATATAATGTGTGGTAAGTGAAAAAAATATATATATGTTATGTGTACCCACAGATAAGTGTTTAATTAATAAAGAAATTTCTTGATATTTGTGATATTTTTGAAGATAATTCTCTTCAAAATGCCTTTTCCATTTTTGTATTAATTATGGGAGTGCCAGAACTATAGAATAAATATAATGTTCCTTTCATCTACTGTATATATGATGAAAATGAAGAGAATTTTAAAAACCTTTGCAATAATAATATGGCTAAATTATAGAATGCCACTTTAAGGTTTTAGGAACATGTGAAAACAAATCCTTTCTTTCTTTCCATAATCTTACCTGCCAATGATTCAGCACATATTTTACTTTAGCTTTCAACCATGCAATTAGCAATCTAAGTAACATACACCTAAAAAAGAAGATACTTTCTCTTAAATAAATTACTAGTTACCATTTCTATATTTTGAATTCCAATTAATAGTGTCATATACTGTCATTACGTAAGTGTCCAATTGATATTGACTGTAATAGCAATGTTCAACATACTATTTTTATTAGTGAAGTTGTAGGTTTACAGGAAAATCATGCAGAAAATAGAGTTTCCATATAATCCCCATAAACACACACACACACACACACACACACACACACATACACACACAGTTTTCCCTACTATTAACACTTGGTATTAGTATGAAATTTTTGTTGCAATTAATGAAACAATATTATTGTATTTATACTATTAACAATAGTCCATGTTTTACATTAGTATTCACTGTTTGTGTTATATATTCCTACGTTTTTGGTTTTTTTTAATTTTTATTCTAGTAAAAAAATACACAACCTAAAATCTCACCTTATAACCACATTCAAATATATAATTTGGTGGTGTTAATTACTTTCACATTGTTGTGCTACCAATATCATCAACTATTACCAAAACTCTTCCAACACCATAAACTGAAACTCTGTACCAATTAAGAATGAACTCCATATTCCCACTCCCACCCCAGCCCTGATAAATGGTATTCTAGTTTCTGACTATGAATTTGTTTATTCTAATTATTTCAGAGTAATGAGATCATCAATATTTGTCCTTTTTTGTCTAACTTATTTCACTCAACTTGTCTTAGAGGTTCATCCATGTTGCCACATGTATGAGAATGTCATTCTTTTACTGCTGAATAATAAACCATTGTATACATATACCTATTTGGTTTATCCATTCATCTGTTCATGGACAATTGGAAATTATGAATAATGCTGCTATAAATATTGGTGTGCAAATATCAGTTTGATTTCCTGCTTTCAATTCTTTTGGGTATGTATCTGAAGTGGGATTGATGGGTAATATGGCAATTCTAAACTTAAATTTCTGAGGAATTGGCAAACTCTCTTCCACGGTGACTACATCATTTTACTTCCCATCAAGAATGAAAACCGATTTTTCTCTTCAATACATATTTTCCTTTTTTGTAATAGTAGCATTCTAGTATGTATGAAATGGTATTTCACAGTGGTTTTGATTTGAATTTTCATAATGGCTAATGATGCTGAGCATATTTCATATTTCCATGTGCTTTTGGCCATTTGTATATATTCTTTGGAGAGATGTCTGTCTATTCAAGTCTTTTGCCCACTTTTTAATTGTGATGTTTGTCTTTTTGTTGTTGAGTTGTGGGGTTTCTTTATATATTCGTGATATTAAACAATTATTGATATGTGATTTTCAAATTTTTTCTCTCATTCTGTAGCTTGTCTTTTAACATCATAATAAAGGTGCTTTGATACATAAAAGTTTTGAATTTTGATAAAGTCCTACTTTTTTTGTTGTTGTTGTTCATGTTTTGGTCAAAAGTCTCAAGTTTCTTTTAGTGTTTTATAGTTTTGGTTATTATATTAAAGTTTATAAATCATTTTGAGTTAATTTTTATATATTGGGTGATGTAGGGGTCTACATTGATTCTTTTGCAGATGGATATCCAGTTTTCCCAGCACCATTTTTTGAAGAGAGTATGTTTTTCCCCATTGAATGGACCAGGCACCCTTGTCACAAATTGACTGACCATAAATGTAAGGGACTATTTCTGAACTCAATTCAAATTATTTGGTCTATATGTCTGTCCTTGTGCAAGTGCCATGCTGTTTTGACCACTGGAGATTTTTGAAAAATTGTAAAAACAGGACGGGTGAGTCCAACTTCTTTCTTCTTTTTCAAGATAGTTTTGATTATTTGGGACCCCTTATGCTTCCATGTAATTTTGATGATTGGCTTTTCCATTCTGGCAAGAAGGCTATAGAGTTTTGACTGGAATTAGATTGAATTTATAAAGTGCTTTAGGGAAAATTGACACTTAATATTTAGTCTTCCAATCCATGAACTTCCATTTATTTAGTTGTTCTTTGATTTTTTTTCAGCAATGTTTTATGGTTTTCTATGTACATGTCTTTATATCCTTGGTTAAATTAATTTCTAGGTAGGTAATTGACTCCTTCAGTTGTTATTGTAAATGGATTTTTTTTCTTGATTTCCTCTTCAGATTTTTCATTACCACTGTATAGAAACACTACTGATTTATCCATATTGACCATGCACCCAACCACTTTGCTGAATTCCTTTATTAGCTCTAGAAGCTTTGCTATGGCTTTTTAAAGATTTTATACAGATAGGATCTGTGGTGATTTGAAACTGTTTGTAGCCCCAGAAAAGCATGTTCTTAAACCTAATCCATTCCTGTGGGTGTAAACCCATGGTAAGTAGGTTCTTTTGATAAGGCTACTTCAGTTAAGGTGTGACTCACCTCCTTCAGGATGGGTCTCAATCGTATTACTGGGGTCCTTTAAAAACAGAAAGAATTCAGAGAGAGAGAAAGAGAAAGAGAAAGCCATAGAAAGCAAGGAAGCTGAAGTGGAACACTGAAGGAAGAGACCAGAAGGTGCCACCATGTGCCTAGCCATGTGACAGAGGATCCAAGGATCACTGGAAATTGGTCTTCAGGAAGAAAGCCTCACTTTGATTTAGATATTTTCACAACCTCAAAATTGTAAGCTAATAAATTCCCATTGTTCATGCCACCCATTTCGTGCATGGAGCAGCCTAGGAAACTAAAACAAGATCATATCATCTACTAATAAAAAACATTTTACTTTCTCCTTTCCAATTCTGAATTTTTCATTTCTTTTGCTTGCCTAATTGCTCTGGCTAGAACTTCTAGGACAAAGCTGACTAGCAGTGGTGACAGTGGACCTCCTTGCTTTGTTCCTGATCTTAGAGGGAAAGCTTTCAGTCTTTCAATATTGAGTATGATGTCAGCTGTGGTGCTTCATATATGCCCCTTATCGTGTTGAGGGAATTTCCTTCTGTTCCTAGTTTCTGAGTGTTTTATCAAGAAGGGGTGCTAGATTTTGCCAAATTCCTTTTCATCATCACTTTAAATAATTGTGCTTTTTTTTAACCCCTTTGTTATATTAAGTTGTATTTTACATTTTATTTTTTTAATGGCAAATTACCCTTGCATACTTGGAATAAATCCCACTTGATCACAGTGTATAATTCTTTTAATATGCTGTGGGATTTGGTTTGATAGTATTTTGTTGGGGATTTTTATTTCTGTAATCATAATGGATATTCATCTGAATTTTTTTTCTTGTGGTATCATTATCTGGCTTTGTTATTAGCATGATTCAGGCCTCATATAACGAGTTAGGGAGTATTCTCTCCTCTAATTTTTTTGAAGAGTTTGAACAGGATTGCTTTAATTCTCAGGATATTTGGTAAAATTCACCAATGAAGCTGGGCTTTTCTTTTATGGGAGATTTTTGATTACCAATTCAATCTCCCTTCTTGTTAATGATCTGTTGATATCTTCTATTTCTTCTTAAGTCAGTGTAGGTAGTTTTGTGTTTCTAGAAATTTGTCCATTTCATCTAGGTTATCTAATATTTGCTGTGCAGCTGTTCATAGTATTCTATAATTCTTTTTATTTCTATTGGGTTAGTATTAATGCCATCCCTTTCATTTTTTATTTTAGTTATTTCTATCCTCTTTTTTTTTTTGTCAGTCTAGCTAAAATTTTGTCAATTTTCTTGATCTTTTTGAAGGACCAACTTTTCATTTCATTTATTCTTTCTACTGTATTTTTTATCCTCTATTTCATTTATCTGTGTTCTAACCTTTTTTTTTTTCCTCACTCTTCTTTCTTCTTTATGGTTATAGTGTTGTTCAAGTCTTCTATTTCCTTAAGGACATTTGTCTAGGGGGTCTATCCATTATTGAAAGTGGTGTACTGAAATCCCCTGCTATTAATGTAGAACCATCTATTTCCCCCTTCAAATCTGTCAATATTTGCTTTATACATTGTGGGGAGCTTCCATTAGATGTATATATAGTAATAATAATTCTGTCTTCTTCCTGAATTGACACCATTATCATTATATAGAGATATTTTCCCTTACAACCATATTTGACTTAAAGTCTATTTTGCCAAATATTCATATTCCTATTACAGCTCTCTTTTGGTTAATATTTGCACAGTATATATTGTTTTACCATCCTTTTACTGTTAACTTACTTGTGTCTATGAATATAAGGTGATTCTCTTGCAAACTACCTATAGCTGGGTCATGCTTTCTTATCCATTCAGCTAATCTCTGCCTTTTGACTATAGAGTTTAATCCATTTACCAATGATGAAGGATTTTCTGCCATTTTTCTGCATGGTCTTTGTAAATCTTATCCACATTTTTGCCCCTCCATTCTTCTATTAATGCCTAATTTCATATTTATTTGATTTCTCAAATTGTACTATGGTGAATACCTTCTCATTTCTTTCAGTATATATTTTTCATATGTTTTCTTTCTGGTTACTATGGAGCTTAAGTATAAGATCCTAAATCTATAACAATCACATTTGATTTGATAACAACTTAACTTCAATACAATACACATACCATGCTCTGATATTCCTCCATTTCCCCACCATTTTGCTGTACTTGTTACAAATTATATCCATATATGGTATATGTGCAAAACTATAGATTCATCATTACTTTTTGTGCATTTGCATTTTAGAACCTGTAAATTATGGTGCTAAATACCAAAAACTACAATACAATACTACTAGCATTTATACTTAACTTGTATGGTTGGTTTTACTAAAGGTCTTTATTTCCTATGCCACATCAACCCACTGTCTGGTGTCCTTTCTTCTCAGTCTGAAGAATTGGCTTTAGCCTTGCTCACAAGGCTGGACTAGTGGTGATGAATTCTTTCACCTTTTGTTTATCTGGGAAAGGCTTAATCTCTCCCTTATTTTGAAAGACAGCTTCACTGGGTTTAAGGTTCTTGGTTGCAATGTTCTTTCAGCACTTGCAATGTTTCTTCCCTCTGCATTCTTACCATTATGGTTTCTGATGAGAAATTGGAACTTAATCTTATTGGGACTACCTTGTTTATATCACATTGCTTTTCTCTTGCAGCTTTCAGAATTCTGTCCTTGTTCTTGGCACTCGACAGTTGGACTACTATATACTCAGTGTAGTTCTCTAAGTTTATCCTATGTTGGGCCTTTTGAGCTCCATGAATGTGTATATTCATGTCTTTGGTTAAATCGGGGAAATTTTCTGCCATTATTTCTTTGAATATTCCTTCTGCTTTTCCCTGTTTTTTCTCCTTCTAGGACTTCCATAATGCATATATTGGTATCCTTGGTCAGGTCACTTAGGCTCTGTTACTTTTTACTCATTCTTTTTTCTTTCAGCTCCTCATCTTGAATCCTTTCAATTGTCCTGTCATTGAGTTCACTGATACTTTCTTCTGCCAGTTTCAAATGCTATTGAAACCTTCTAGGGAACTTTTTCCTTTCAGTTATTGTTGTCTCCAACTCCAGTATTTCTGTTTGGTTCCTCTCTAAATTCCTTTTGAAACTTCTCTCCCTTTACTGAGATTTTCATATTCATTCCTTGTTTTCCTCATATCCTTTAGTTCTTTCTCTGTGGTTTTCTTTATCTTCTTGAGTATATTGTGTTTTGTTTTTTTTTTTTTTTTTAAGTTTTTGTCTGGTATGTGCAAATCTGGTGTTCTACATTGATTGTTTCTGTTTTTTTCTTTTTCTGTTTTCTTTTTTCCTTGTGTTTAGAATGGCCATCATTTCCTATTTCTTTATTGATCATGTAATTTTTTGTTTCACACTGTTCACTTTAATATCTTAAAGTGTTTCACTGGGCTTAGTCCCTGAATGGTTTGTATCCAGTTAATCGTATGACAGAGATTTCCTTGAGTGCCAAGTGCTTATAAAAGCAAGCAAACCAATGTAAAAAGCACTTTTCACAGGCATTGCAAATTGGCTCTGTGTTGACTGGTCCTAACCTTCAGAGTTTAGGCTTCATATGAACAAGATCAGCCCAAGGCCAATGCAAATTCCAGGGTACTTTTCCTCTTCTCTGAGCCTTTGTCCTGCTCTTGTGATTGCTCATGGTCTTAGTAACTTCCCTTTTACAGGAATTAAAACTCCCACTATACTCCCTATGAAATATCCCTATGAAATAGACTTCCTTCCTCCCAAGTACTCCACTGTAGACTGAAAGCAGGTAAGCCTTTGCTCCAGGTCATTTTTCTTTTTTTTTTTTTTTTTGGTGTTTTCTTCTTTTCTTTTCTTTTCTTTTTTAATTGAGATTGCTCACAAACCATACAATTATCCAAAGATCCAAGCTGTGCAATCAGTTGCACATGGTACCGTCATACAGCTGTGCATCCATTACCACAATTATTTTTTTCAATTTTTAGAACATTTTCATTACTCCAGAAAAGAAATACAGACAAAAAGGAAACTCAAATCCTCCCATGCCCCTAACTACCCCCCCACCATTATTGATTCATATAGTACATTTGTTACTATTGATGAAAGAAGGTTAAATACTACTAACTGTAGCATATAGTTTGCAATAGGTATATTTTTTCCTACATGCTTCTCTATTATTAACTTTTAGTTATAGTGTCATACATTTGTTCCAGTTCATGAGAGAGATTTCTAATATCTGTACAGTTAAACACAGACATTGTCCACCACAAGATTCACATTTTTATACATTCCCATATTTTAACCTCCAAATTTCCTTCTGGTGACATATGTGACTCTGAGCTTACCCTTTCCACCACCTTCACACACCATTCAGCACTGTTAATTATTCTCACAACATGCTGCCATCATCTCTGTCCACTTCCAAATGTTTATGTTTACCCTAGTTAAACATTCTGCTAATAATAAGGAACTGTTCCGCATTCTTTAGCCCATTCTATATCCTAATAACTTATATTTTATGTCTGTGTGTTTACATATTATAACTAGTTCATATTAGTGAGACATGCAATATTTGTCCTTATGTGTGTCTTATTTCACCCAATATAGTGTCCTCAAGGTTTCTTCATCAACCCATTTTTTAAGACAGTTTTGTTCACACACCATACATTCCATCCTAAGTAAACAAGCAATGGTTCCCTGTATAGTAACATATTTATGTATTCACCACCATCACCACTCATCTATATAAGGACATCTCTATTTCTTCCAAAAAGAAGGAGGAAAAGTCAAAGAGGGTAGAGATAAAAGAAAAAAAAAAAGAAAGAAAAAAATAATTTGACAGTTAGGAAGTGACAAAAGGAAAGATAGCATTAAACCAAAGTGGAATAAAGAGTCAGACAACATCACCAAAGCTGAGTCCCATACCCCTCCTCTATGTCCTCCCCATATGCATTTAGCTTTAGTATATTGCCTTTGTTACATTAAACAAAGGATAATACAATGTTTCTGTTAATTATAGTCTCTAGTTTGCATTGATTGTAGTTTTCCCCCAATCCCACCCTATTTTTAACACCTTGCAATGTTGACATTCATTTGTTCTCTCTCATGTAAAAACATATTTGCACCTTTTATCACAATCATTGAGCACCCTAGGTTTCACTGAATTATACAGTCCCAGTCTTTATCTTTCCTCTTTCCTTCTGGTCTCTCACATGCTCCTAACCTTCCTCTTTCAACCATACTCACAGTCATCTTTGTTCAGGGTACTTACATTGCTCTGCTACTATCTCCTAAAATTGTGTCCCAAATCTCTCACTTCTGTCTTTTCGTTTCTGTCTGTAGTGCTCCCTTTAGTGTTTCCTGTAGAGCAGATACCTTGTTCACAAACTGTCATTGTCTGTTAGTCAGAGAATATTTTAAGCTCTCCCTCATATTTGAAGGATAGTTTTGCTGGATATAGGATTCTTGGTGGTTTTTCTCTTTCAGTATCTTGAATATATCACACCACTTTCTTCTTGCCTCCATGGTTTCTATTGAGAAATCTGCACATAGTCTTATCAAACTTCCTTTGTATGGAATGGATCACTTTTCTCTTGCTGCTATCAGGATTCTTGCTTTTATCTTTGACATTTGATAATCTGATTATTAAGTGTCTTGGCATAGGCCTATTCCTATCTATTCTGTTTGGGTTACACTGTGCTTCTTGGATCTGTAATTTTATGTCTTTCGTAAGAGATGGAAAATTTTCATTGATTATTTTCCCTATTATTGCTTCTGCCCCTTTTCCCTTCTCTTCTTCTACTGGGACACCAATGACATGTACATTCCTGCATTTTTTGTTGTCATTCAATTCATTCATTCATTCATTCATTCATTCATATTTTTTCATTCTTTTCTCTATTTGTTCTTTTGTGTGTAGGCTTCCAGGTGTCTTGTTGTCCAGTTCCTGAGTGTTTTCTTCTGCCTCTTGAGGTCTGCTGTTGTATGTTGTATGTCTCCACTGTGTCTTTCATATCTTGTGTTGTGCCTTTCATTTCCATAGATTCTCTGAGTTGTTTTTTTGAACTTTCAATTTCTACCTCATATATGCCCAGTGTTTTCATTATATGCTTCATCTCTTTTGCCATATCTTCCCTAAACTTTTTTAATTGGTTTAGTATTAGTTGTTTCAATTCCTGTATCTCAGTTGAAGTGTAAGTTTGTTCCTTTGACTAGACCATAACTTCATTTTTCTTAGTGTAGGTTGTAGTTTTCTGTTGTCTAGGCAACCAGTTTCCTTGGTTACCCCAATCAGGTTTTCCCAGACCAGAACGGGCTCAGATCTCAGGAGTGGGCAATATTCAGTATCAGGTCTCCCTGAGGGGGTGTGTCTTAGAAGATTGATACACCCTTTGAGGCCTCAAGCCACTGTGCTTTTATGCCCAGCAGGTGGCACCTGCCAGCCTGTCACTCCAGAATGGTGTAAGTAGGTGTGGCCCCTGCTGTTTTCCCCCGGGCTCTGGGGTCTGGTTCTGAAAGGAAGGTGGGTAGTAGAGTTTGGCACCACCTTTTTCCTCTGAAGGAAGATACACCCCCTGTGTCACAGGTCATTTTGACTTAATTGTTTCTTGTAACTTCTTCAGCTACCATAAAGTTGCTTCTACCTGCAAGCCAAGTTCTGGGAGGATGAAACAGAAGAGTTTCTTGGGTCAGTCTGTCAGGCTATCACCCAAAAGATTCATACCAAATTTCAAAGTATGCATATTGGAGTTACTCTGTTCTCTTTGGAACAGATCCAGACATGCATCCACAATGGAAGTGCAAGCTGGCTCCACGCTGCTCTGGGGTAGAATCAGAAAAGGCACCATGAGCTTCTCCTACCATTTTTAAAATGTGTTTTCTTGATTCAGCACTCTCTAGTGACTGCCACCTTTAACTGTTTTCTAGGAATCTGTGGAAGATGGCTCTGCCATTTGTTTGCTATTTTTTCAATGTTTCTCTTGAGGAATGACTCCCTGGAGTATCTTACATTGCCATCTTGATTGACTGGAGGATGCTTAACTATCTTGACTAGAGGCATTCAAAAGATAATTTCTGTATATTAAAAATATTGAAAATATGTTTGCCCTTTTTTGTAGTCCACAGTATACTTATAATTTATCAGTTCACACACACAAAAAAAATTTAAAAGTCTCTTGTAGCTTTATTCTTCATTTCTTATTTTAGTATAAATGTTGTCATGTCTTTAATGTATGTGATTTTGTGCTTTGGTGTCAAATGGTCTTGAATATATGCCAAGCATATTTTTTAAACAATGAAACTTAGGGACATTAGGAACCATAAAACAATTATGGCAAAGGGGCATGAATAGCATGTAATAAGCATTCACACATGCAATAACATGTAATAATCTATTCAAGGGTTAATAAAAGTATAGAGAAAGAGCAGGTATTGAATTTACCATATCTGACAATAATATAGATAATATGTGACATACACTGGAAATACCTATTGTTCACCACATAACATAAAAAAAGAATTTACGTGATTTCATATTGAGTAGCAATGCTGCTTTGTAAACATGAAGAGTTAAGATAAAACTCAGACATGAGGAAGAGAGATTTAAATAATACAAGAAAAACTTTAGAACACAAAAAGAGAAGCTTTAGTATACAAGCTTTGAATGAGGGCTGAGAACCTACAGGCGAAGAATGGAGCCAGAATGTGAAGGTCACAGCTCCATGCTAGTATTTGATCCAGGGGCACTGAAAAAGCACACAAAAAGATGTCTGAGTAAAGGCATACATGGTCAGAGCTGCAAACATTAAAAGGGTTTAGATGTAGAATAGAGAACACTGTAGATTTCTCGTGTTTGAATTAATCAGGAGCAGGACTCAGGATTTAGCAGTGGAAATAAAATAGGTAAATTGGAGCACAAAAGAGAAAACAAATTAGGTTAAGAAAATTTCTAGAACATCCTAGAACATAGCAGAAGATGACAGAACATCAGAATTTGTTACATGTTTTTCAATAAATGCATTTGTCTTACTGTCTAAGTTGTATAAGAAGGCAGAATATTATGGGACAAAAGCAAATTGGGATTTGTCATGTCATGGCTAATTTTGAGCCCCAGTTCTTTCCCTATCTAGCTCTCTTTATGGGGTCAAGTTATCTAATTTCCTTCCTCTGGCTATAAATTCTTCTATTCAAACTTCACTGCAGTTATTTGATCAAGTTATTTTCCTAATTATAAAATGTCAATTGCCACATGTCAATTCCACTAATTAAAAATCCTCACTTTGAAATTGAAGCACTTGGAAATATCTGTCAATAATTTTTAATATGTGTCTTTTTTGACATATTCAGTATTTTTAGATGAACATAGTTGTATTCATAAATTTTCCATTGTTTCTGTTAGAAACAATTCACCAAATTTCAGGACACAAACTGCTTTTTTTCTCACATTTAAGGAGAAACAAAAACAGTACCTTATGGTTGGATTCAATACAGATTTTTAATTTCTCTACCACAGAATCTTCCACTCTAAAATCAATGTGTCAACATTTGCTCTGCCTTCTGTGTTTCAGAGTACACTTATTGAATCTCCGTCTAAATCATGGATGAATATCAATGATTGACGTAGGGTGGGAAACTAGCAATCAACAACAACCAAAAGCATAACAAAGTCCATAATCTTGTTCCTTGAACAAGTGCCTTCCAGATAATGTTCATTTCAATAATTTGTTTGTTTTCATATCTTTTAAATAAGCTAAAAATTAGTCATCTCTCTTAATATATTGAGTTATCTATTTTAGAGGGTCCTGATTTTTGTAGTCTAAGTTTGTACAAGCAAAGGAAGCAGTGCCTTACTGATATACTTGGGGGTTATTGCCTTAATAGGCCTATTTCCATTCTATTATAGTCATTATCTTAGACTATAATGAAGCAGAATGAAAAAGCAAACACATCATTTGCATGGGTGCATTTATCTTAATAATTAAGTTGTTATAACTAGATCATTTAACATGGATGCATTGTCAACCTCAAGGGAAAATGTTTCTTCAGGATTTGATTATGTAATGTGTGTGTGTGTGTGTGTGTATGTGTGTAAGGGGGGAGAAATCTGGGAAACATTTTCTCCTACACAAGCCCTCAAATGTCACAACACTGAGAGTCTGTTAGCATTCAAACTATTCTCATTACCCTTCTCCCATCCCAAACCTTGCACTCTCAGCAACTCAGTCTCAGGGTGGAAGTATGTTTGTACTGCAAGAAAATGCAATAGGCTCCAACAATTGAAAACATCTTTTTAGGGCATGCATGTGAAATATAAAGAACTAGTCTCTAAAATAGCTTGGAGATAAGTAAGGCAACTGAATAGAGATTTGGGGAGTAGAAATATAGACCTGAAAAGAGCATAGTTATTCATAGGTATCACAAAGTGCAATTGTAAGAATATTCCCAAATGAACATCTAAATAAATGGTTAACATTCAGAGGATTACAAAGTGTTATTTTTGGATCAATAAACAAAGTAAGGGTTTTAAACTACACCATTCATCTGAGCACAGAGACACTTTATATTGTGCATTTCCAACACAACACTCAGAAACTGAAATAAAGGGCTTACAAAATGTGTAATAAATTGAAATTAAATTGATTTTTTTATGCTTTCAAAATTTCTTAAAAATATGGGAACCTGTTAGGAGAAAGATCACAGCATACACAGTACTGTGATATTTGAAATGACTCAGCCTTCTTAGTAAAGGCCCAAATTAAATTCATAATATTATGATTTAATTTTTCATAATATGTTTTACTAAAGCAGGGAATTATCATAGTTTTATGAATATACTTCCTTAATATAATAAATTAATTGAGGCAATCTATTCAAGTTACGTCTTATCATTTAAAACTAAATAGTGTTACCTTTAATTTTTATTGAGTTAACAATAAATATATTGTTTCTCTAACATTTTATTCATAGAATTCCAATGGTAAGTACATCAAGATAATTTAAATTTATAGAGGGCAAAAAGCAAATGCAGTATAATGGAAGTCTTTCTTCGTTCTTTCTTTCTGTCTTTCATTCTGTATTTCTTTCTTTCTTAAGAAGAAAGAGGAAGCTTTCTATCATGTAATTGATGGATATTATTATCCTATATTCAAACCATGAGAGAGGAAAAACAGACCAAAGTATATCAAGCACAAGGGTTAAAATAAACATTCTGAATTGTGTTCTGCAATTTTGTGCAAATGAAGATTTATATAAGCTGTATCTGTAGGCAGTGAGTGAAAAAGAATGGATGGTTCAAAAGTAAATCTCCCTTTCTCAAAGACAAAAGGATTCCTCCCAGTAATAGAATAAATCAAAGTAATACATTCCCTGGGAGCCATTCACCAAGAAGATAATTTTTGCAAAAAATGTATATATTAATTTCAACTTGCCAAACTAGACACAAAGTGGACTGGTAAATATATAAATAAGTTATATAGTATACTAGAAACTATATGTTGATTAAAAAGTACAGATCCAGTAATTAATTACAAGGCTGTCAATAAGCAAATTATGATACATCACTTAAACTACCCCTTCTCCAACTACATGCTTTGACTACAGGGTTGATATTTTCCAAGTTGAGAGGAACAGAAGCAATAGTTTCTCTAAATTAAAATCTCTGTACAGAGAATGAGGCAGAAGAGTTGTTAAAGCCATCCAACTTCTGTTTCCAATTTTTCTTTGTTGAGCCAATAAGAATTACTTGTCTTGGCACTGTGTGTTCTGGACTACTATGTACAGAGTGGTCATTATAGACCATGGAAGGAATACATTCTCCCCCAAAACTTCCTTAAATATGAACAGAAAATAGAAAATACTTCCAATGTATAGGGTTATTCTCTTACCAAGGTGGGTTCAAGCTCAAGCTAACTCTATTTAATGTGCTGCTAGGAAATATATACACTATACACATCATATATGGGACACTAAAATTATGTACAAAACAGGATACTTCATCTTTATTTCTCAAATAACATAAAAGTTGGGATTGTTAAATGATCCTACAAGAATCTGACATCTTTTCCAGTATCAGAAACATCTTTTCCAGTAAAGATACATTTAGGTACAAGACACGAGCCAGCATTTATGAGTTCGGCACCAACAATGCCATTGCCTGGGTCCTTTCCTGTCACAGTAGAACTCATCTGAGTCAAGATTTAATATGAGTTTTCCAAGTGATGCATATAGATATAAGGCATCACTTAGAAGAAAAAGCACAGTATTTTTGGCATGAAACACCTCTATGTTACGCTTCCAAAACCGTATACTTTATGTGACATTTTCAAGGGATCCATACTTCATACATCCATAGAAACCATGTTTGCTTACCATAAATAGTCTTCGACAGACCAGGTACATCCTCCTAAAAGCATTTCATAGGTAATGAAACTATCATAGTAAATGGCATTTGTGTGTTTACCAGAAGATCTACATTAGTATACTTGCTGATCCCTTCTTTTCTTCCCTGTAAAACATACCCTGTTCCATATCAATTAAGAACAAATTTTTTTTCTCTGATTTCTCAGACTAAATATCATGTAGTTTTCCATGACTCTTTAGGTTCTCTCCAAGCTTATCTCCAGACAATTTAGAAGCTCTATTTGCTTCAAATAAATGCAGCATCTAACTTTGTCTCTCTGTGCAACACAATCGCCATCATCTCTTGTCTGGATTATTGGCAACAGCATCCAAACATGCTTCTCTGATCCAACACTGATCCCTCCAAGTTTGCTCAACTTAAACAACAGTCCTTGTATGCCAGAAATATATTTTATTACACCTTCTAATTTGAATGAAAATTTAACCTGACTTAAAATCTAAGTTTAAAGTTGCTTTTTCTTCTAATACTTTAAAAATATCACTCCATTTTCTTGCACTCGGTGTTTCTGTTGACAATTTGAAATCAATTTGGTAATCATTTATTTGTAACTGATGTGCTTTCTCCTTTCATAGTTTTAGAACTTTCCTTTTTCTTGGTTACAAAAAATCAATTTTTAAATGTTAGTTGTGGGTTCTGTTTATCTTCTTCATTTGACAACCAAGAAATTTTGTTCTGAAGTCAATCATTTTTCCTTAATCCTAGAAACCTTATCCCAATAATTTCTTCAAATATTTCTTCTCTCAAACATACACAGATCATTTGAAAATTAAAAAGTATTAAGGTATAAAATCTATTTCAGTAAATTTCAATCACAATATCTATAAGTGAAGTTATCTGACCAACACACTACTTAAACATTATTAATAAATCATACTATATAGACAAAACACTATTGTTAAATAACTTACATAACACAGAACTATATAATAAAATATAAATATCAAAATATACTAAAATTCAGAAAAATTTGAACAATACACATAAAAATTTGAAAGATGGAGCATGAGGTTTAAATAATTACATCAAAAGGAAAAAGAAGGAAAATTGATGATCTAAGGGTGGAATTTAAGATATTAGAAAAACAGAACAAGTCTAAATAATTTAGGAAGAAGAAAATAATACTAAAGCTTAAAATCAGTAAAATAGATAACAAAGTCGTAATACAAAGTCAAAAGAGTTATTCTGACTAAACAATCTAAATAGGTACCAGCAAGACATTAAGGAAAAAAGGAAAACCATAAAAATAAGTTATTGTACATGAGACACAACCATAGAAAGGAAAGGCATAAAATAAAAGAATAATCTCTACTAGTTATGCCAATAAATATATTATATACTTAATTTTATATCAAAATATTTAAAAATATTTTTAGGAAAAATATAGCTTGGTAAAATTTACTGAGTTAGATAATTTTAACAATCATTTAACAATCACAATTGATAGAAATAGGCATTAAAAAATTCACAGACTCAAACATGCACATATTACAGTAATCTATCATTTTCAGATGATTTTACAAATTACTGCCACCAAACTTCATGAAAACTGTTACAGAGAATATAATAATTGGAAATCTTCCACCTCAATCTACAAGGATGGTGTGTTTACAGTGTTGTTAGTAACTTTGTTTAAATTTGTGTGAATTCATGGATAGCAGAGAACATGTTCTTGTTTAAATTAAGCACAAAATTTGCAATACATTTTCTATTGAATTCTAAAAATGATCTTTTGGCCATCACTGGGACTACCATAAGGGAAAGAGTTGGTATTTCATTGGAAATCACTGTTCATTCTACTACCCCATTTCATTAATTCTAAGACACATATTTTCCACTTCTTAATAGGGATGCATTTTGCAACTGACAACATGGCACAGTTTGACAGTCTTTTTTTTTTTTTTTCTTTTTTAGTGATATACAAAATAATGATAGGAATTATAAATCTGGCATCTTGATTCAGTGAAGTATCTAGGGTTAGACTGACATCACAGATATAGCAAAGATGAAGAGTGTTGTGGGAAGGCAAGAACCCAGAGTATGTTTCTCTGATCCAGATAAAAGTCTCACAAAATGAAATTGGATTGATGTTCCTCTGCTTTAGATATCCATTTGAAGGATGAAGTCACTCTAGCAAAGGATTAAACAACTAGAAATCATGAATCTGATCTGACAGCCTATAGAGATTAGTTAGAAGATACATTGCCAACATCAAAGATACTAAAGATGGGAGATCCTGGGTACTTTCTAGCTAGTAAGACCCTTTTTACTCATTTATTTATCAAATTAGAATTTGAGTTTATCTCCATTTGGATGAATATAATAAAATTGCGTTGTGTGCTACCCTAAAGAGTCCAAAAAATAATGTATTCAATTAAGTAGCTAGTTAGTGTCCAGTAGAAGAGAAATCTCAATTTAAATAACAGGAAGTACAAAGCTTTACAGGTGGAAATAAATCTAACTTTCCCAGACACAGTAAGAGGATTTTAAATATAACATGATGTAGTCAAATATAAAATTATCAAACATATACACACATGCATATTATTTAATGGAAATACATACATAAGAGTATTGTAAATACAAAAAGATTAGTTAATTCTTCCTCAAAGAGAATAGTTAATTCTACCATTAAGGAAACTCTTCTGAGAATGTCATTTTAACCAGATCATTTGGGAAGAATGCATTTAATAAAATGTGTGGAAAAGCTTGACAGACAGGAAGACAAAATATGTGAAGGTGAAAGCAATATGACATGCTTCATTGTTGAATATGAGAAGGCGTATGGATTAAGAAAAGAAAGATAAGATATTGGAAGACAGGGCTGGAAAATGGATTAAGATAAGATATTGGAAGACAGGGCTGGAAAATGGATTGGACCCATACAAAAACAAAACAAAACAAAACAAAAAACACTTTTCATACCATACTGAAAATACTAAATTTCAGGTATGCATGAGAAGTTTTAGTAAAGGAATAGTAATGATGAGTTTTAAGTACTAGAAAAATATTTTTCAAAAAAAATTGTTTCCAGTTCTGTGGTTTTAGTTTCCCATTACTACTTTAATACATTAACACAAACTTAATGACTTAAAATAAAAAAAAAATTGTATTACCTTATAGTTCTAGAGGTCACAAGTCCACACTGGGTCTCACTGGGCCAAAATCAAGGTGTTAGCAGGACTGTGTTAATTTCTAGAGGCTCTAGGGGAGAATCCAGGGAACAATCTTTTTCCAGCTTCTGGAGGCTGCCCACATTCCTTAGCCCGTGGGCCCCATGCAATTCAAAGCCAGAAACGGTCAGTCAGGCCTTTCCATGCCACTTCTCTGGTTCTGCTTTTCCTGCCTCCCTTTTCCCCACTTAAAGAATCTTGTGTTTACACTGGGCTCACCCAGATAATCAAGGATTCTCTCTCTGTAAAGCCAACTGATTATCAACCTTAATGCCATCTGTGATCTTAATTGTCCTCTACCATGAACCATAACATACTCACAGGTTCCAGTGATTATGATGCAGACATCTTTTTGTGCCATCATTCTACCTACCACATTTATTCTTCAGGAAATGATTAAATAAATTCTGGCACTTAAAGCAATGGAGTTCTGGGCAGGAGTAATAATAATGATAATAATAATAGCATTGCTATATTTGGGCTAATATGTAATGATATATAAATTTCTATGTTTGAAAGAATAATGAAATCCTTTGTGAGACAACTGGAAGTTTTGTGGGGTTGGAACGCTTCACTTTCATTGAATGATATTCTTAGACTGTTTGAAAATTTTGGTATGTGTTTGTAGTACTATTTCAATTAAAGATACCATATTTATTTAGTTGTTAGAAGACTATATTTTAAAACAACTCTGTGCTTTTTTAAACAGAGTAAAAATAGGGAAGTGATCTGGTTAACAATTTCAAAAGACACAATTTGGGGTTGCTGCCTAGAAAAATCATTTTTAATAACCATGACTGTGAACTCCCTCAACATAGTCTCAGGATAAAAGACTTCCCTGCCCTGTCAGTAAATGGATTGGTCACATTATGCATCCTGAACATCCTCATACATTCATGTCATCTTAGCACTTAGCCATATTGGTTGGCCAGTGGATAGGCATATGACCTACAATTCGCAAAGAAGACCTCCTCTAATCTCCAACCTGTAAATGAGAAGTTGCTTTTATTTTCTGATCAAGGAAGTGTTAAGATATAACCCAACATAGCTGGCAGCCATCTTCACTGGCTTATTTAAAGACATCATTAAAAAATTAAAACCAAAAGCAAAGTAATAGACAATCTTAGTGACTGAGACAGAAAATCCTGAATATACAGAAGTCCTCCATTCCTCCATTCTGGTTGTCTATAAAGCCAGAGAAACCATGAATCTTCCTGTAGTTAATGAATATGATGCAACAGATCCTCCCTTAATAATTAAACCAGTTCATGTTGTACTTCTGTTACTCATAAGGGAAAGAGTTTGAAAAATAAATAACTAAACCATTAACATTTTCTGAAGGAATTCTGAGTTACTCCAATTTTTGATGGCAATAAAAATATTTGCCTCAATACGTGCATTTTTTACTCAGCTCAAGGTTTGATAATATAGTCTTTGAAAAAGGTTGATCATTAGATGTTTCCTTGGCCTCAGACTGCCAGGGATCACATCAAATATGACTCAGAATATCTCCTTAGCTCCTCCTAGTATACCTATTTTCCTGTTCTCCACACAAATAAACTTTAAAACAAATGAATTATTTTTTAGAATATCACAAAGCCAACATAAGTAATGATCTAGTTTCGCAAGCCAAGAATTGTATTACTTATTTATGTTTTACTATAGTTTTTCAGGTGTACTAGAACCAAGTAAAGACACAGCAGATGATTATGCATAATGAACTATAAATAGAAGCTTCTTTCTACTGGGACTTTCATTCAATAATGCATAAAACTATGCTATAAAAACAAAGAAGTAGTTAAATTTGGAATGTTCCTGTATTTTCATAAATTATAGCTATTCATTTAAGATGCATTCAAAAATTGTGACCTAAATATGCTGCCAAAGTAAAAATATAAATGGGTCCCAAAAAATGCATATTAAATGAATTTCTCAATTTGTAAGTGTGTAAAAAGTGATCTTTTTTTTTTTTTTTTTGCTTCTAAATGCCATCATCACCAGCACCCTACATTGAACAACTGCTTATACTTAAGAGCAACACGAAATTGATTTATACTTTAGAGAATAACGATTGGAATATTTTAGTTGAAAAATTTAGACACAGATACTTCTAGGTGATAAATTTATGAATCTATGTGTAATCAGTGAGAATACCCTTTTTTTGCCATTAATTAGTCTGTGTTCAAATAGACTTAGAAAGAATCTCATAACATAGTTTTGGCAGACAGTTTTTCTTTTCTGTTTTCTTTTCTTCCCAGGGAAATAGATAACCTTGTCTTATTTGGATGAGTGCTAACACTGTCTTTATAAAATACAGTTCCCAGAATTTCAGTTGCAGTCACTTGTGACAAGATGTTAATACAGATCTTTGACTATACACATAGCATTTGCCTTCTTGTTTTGGATTTCAGTAAAGATCTATACTCAATCCCATAGGTAACGTTTCAAGACACAAATGGGATGAGAAATAAACTATTTTTCCTTTCTCTTTCTCCACCATTAACCTATCATGACTCTTTACTTCTATTTCTTCTCTTCCATTCCTGAAATTTCCTTTAGATAAGAAAATTTCTGACCTCAAATTTCTCCATGTATAGTCACATAACCTCAGGGAAATTGGAGAAGGTAGTTTTAGCAGGAATTAGCCATTCTTTTAGTCAACAGTCGTCTTTAAGTGACTGCTACATGAAAAAACAGTGTAAAGATACTTTACATTTCCCCGGGTACACCTACATAGTATGCCAAATGTTTTACGTTTATTCATTTATCAGTCTCTACAAAAGGGGTACTGCTTATAAATTGCATTATTGACATTTAGAAGATGAGATAAATGAATCTCAAAGAAATGAAGCAACTTGTCTAAGTTACCAAAAAAGTATTAACCAAACCAAGATGAAAACTTTGTTCAGCTCCAGATACCGAACTCCCATGGTTAATTCCATTCAATAACCCCCAAGCACAAAGAGAAACATTAAAGGACAACACCAGCCTTTAGTTCTTCCTGCCTTTCCCAGGGGTCAGCTTTGTATACCCCCCTGAGAGTTCCTCCTACTTCCCACACCCTCCTCCCCATTTTGCCCCTCACGGGTATTTCACCACTAAATCTCTAGTCCATCTAATCTTGATTTGGAGGCTGCTTCTCAGAAGACTCAAACTAATATAAGCTCCTTCCTATAAAACTGTCAGAAGAGTATCAGTAGCACCATTTCTTCCTGGTAGCTAAAAAGGTGATATAATATGAATAAATCATATATATCAAGAGCCAGCAAAATGAAAAGACAAGCTTATGTTTGAAACACTATAAATTTCCTTTATCCTGAAACTTACATGACTATTAGTGGTTATACGATATGTTATACTCAATGTCCAGTAGTGCATAGGAAATTTATCAAAATATTTACTCCAATTCTTAAACCGTGTAATTCCACTTTCTTGAACTAATTTTAATAAAATCATTACAGAAGTACAACAAAAATAGAATTAAAGGATGATCACAGTAGCTATTTTTAGTGGTAAAATGTTATTGGCATTAAAAGCTATGTTCTTGAAGAATATTCAAAATAATAGAGAAATACTAATCAAATATAGGTAAATCACAAAAGAAGTAAAGAGACCTTATTTTTCTATAAGGAAAAATATATATAAATATGTATGCATAAAATAAATGGAATAATGTAAAATACATCTAACCTAGGCATTTGTTTACTCCTTATTGATAAATATGGTTGGATTTTATTCTTTTCTTCTGTGTCTCTATATTTTCCATATTGCTATTAAAAATACTAATTTTATAATCAAAGAATATGAATATCATATTACAAACAATTATAAAGGCACACATTTGTCCTTACCATGAAAGAGGTAAAAAAGAGAAAAGACATGGCAAGAGATATTCTTCATCACATATCTACCTGTTTCAAAGTTGAAATATGTATCACAGAATATTAAAAAAAAAACTATTGTAGATTAGTTGATAAATATATATTGTCTACCACTTTGGAAAATTGAATAATTGAAGAAGAAACCACAAGTCCATAGGGCTCAATATCCTGATGGGTATGAGATACATCCTGCATGTTTCCATGAAGTCTTCAAACGAACTGCACAATCTATAAAAACCTAAAAATTAAAGTATTACATATTTCTTAATATTTAACCTCTTGCAATTTGACCTTATCATAGTTCTATTTAATGAATGCACTCTTTGGGAATGTGATTCATTTCCTATATAGACCTGAATTGTCCAAATCATTTATTCATTCAACAAATACATATTGCCTATATTCATTGTACCAAACTAAGCTAGCTACAATACAGGAATAAAGACTAATCATTATTGTTCTCGCCACAGAGCTTAGAGTATGTATTTGTTGAATAATAAATATTAATTTTTATTTGATTCCAGGCTATAAGCTGGATGCTGGGAGTGAAGTGGTAAATAAAAGAGAAAGCAGGCATATCCATATGAAGCTGAGAGATAAAATGTGTAAATAACTGACTAACAGGACCATGAGAGAGTCAAATAATATGATAGGAGTCTAGAAAGGAAAGAGTATGTCTCATGGCATAGGTGACAATTAAGCTGGCCTTAGCATTTTCTGTACCCCCAAAAGCATCACATTTATTCTTCTATCAGAGCACTCAACATCCTATGAAGTAATTCTCCATTATTTCCTAAATGGAGAGTTCTCTGATTGTAAATAATTTCTTTCATCTCCACACTTACATTGATTAGTCCTTCATTTCTCCACTCCACAGAATTCTCTGTAATACTCTAAACATTGTTGGTAAAATTCTGTGCAGCATTTGGTTTTTCTCTGAATATTATCTTACCTTTTCATGTTAACTAAAACTTGGATGGTCATCATGGCTTCTATTTCTTCCTAAGTCAGGATTATTAACATATATTTTTAATATTTTTTTCTAATTTTTTATGTGATTGGAATATAGTTGCTTATGGTATTAGTTATTCAAGGTTTATAGGAGCTATAATGTTATCCTTCCTCTAACATTTTGGGACATTGGACATGTGTAAGCTGAGAATATTCCTTGTTGTCTCAATTGGAGTACTCTGAAAGTAAAAGGGAGTAATATTAATAATTATGTTGGCTCAAGAGTTGCAAAACAGACATGAACATATGTTCATTCTTGTTCTTTGTGTTCTCTCTATATCCCTTTCTCTTCCCCTCTTCTCTTGTTTTTCACAGTATATCTCAAAAATGTTTCTTAATTATTTTAGTCTTTTCAAAGAATTAACTTTGATTTTTTATTTTTCTAACATGATTCATTTTGTTAGTTCAATTTTTGCTCAAATGCACATTATGACTTTTATTTTATTTGTTGGAGATTGATTTTCCTGATTTTTTTCAAACTTCTTGATATAGATCGATGTTTAACGTCTTTAATATTTAGCCTATTGTATTTTATATTAAATGCATGCGATGCTCTGAGTTTCACTCTAAGTAGAACTTTAGATGTTTTCCATTGGTTTATCATATATACTGTTAGAAATATTATCGGAATTGCCACATGCGTTTTCTTTTCAAGCACATACAGCATATATACATGCATATATTCTTTATGATTCTTTCCTTTGATACTTGTTGAGTACTTCTATATGAATTAGAATACAGTTAATTTTTGTAACTGTGCCATATGTTCTTGAAGAAATACGTATTTTGCAACTTGATGCTTTTAAAAATTAATGTTTATTAGGTTTAATCATGTTGTTCATATAGTCTATATCCTTACTGATGTTCTGTTTTCTGCTTTGTAAAAATTATTTATCAGAAGATATTTGTTGAACTCGTGCACTCAGAGGATAAATTATTTTCAATGTGAATTATGCTTCCTGCATATGTGCACCACTGTGGCCCCATTTTGGTTAATTCTCCTCATAGTTCCTTTTATTTTTACTTTAGCTTTATTAAGATCATGTTAACCGACCTATTCAAATCTAAAATTACCCTACCTTCCCAGTGAATTGAATATTTTGTCATTATGAAATGATCATCCTTATCTCTGCTAACGCTTTTTTTTTTTGACCTTAAAATTTATTTTATCTGGCCTTAACCCAGAAATATAAACCCCTCCCCCCATATTATAACCTGTATATATCCTTACAATTTTTGTTCAAACTTTCAGTATAATAATTTTCTAAAAAGGTTCCTTACAAAAATAATCACACTATTGATGTTGTTTAAGGAAGATTTGTTTCATGTTTATTTATTAGGTAATTTTCCATTAAAGAGTAACATACATGCATAACACTTTACAGCTCATAAATATCAGCTCGATGAATTATTGCAAAGTGAACACATCAGTGTAATCAGCAGTCCGACAACTAAAACATTGGTAACACCCTACACACTCCCTAGTGTACCATTCCAGTCACTACCAACTATTAATCTTGTAACGTCATAGATTAGTTATGCCAGTTTTTGAGTTACATATAAAGAGAATAATACAGT
The DNA here is from genome assembly GCF_015220235.1 of Choloepus didactylus. NCBI lineage: Eukaryota > Metazoa > Chordata > Mammalia > Pilosa > Megalonychidae > Choloepus > Choloepus didactylus. The sequence goes on from NC_051309.1 coordinate 31,132,905, forward strand.
ATATACTATTCTATAAATATTCATGAGGATCATCTCAGATGTTGTGTGTACTAATAGTTGATATACTCTCATAAATATGTAGTATTCCATTTTATGAATATGCAAATATGTATTTAGGCATTCTGTGGTTGGGTCCTTTTGTGTTGTTTCTCTATTATAAATAGTAAGGCTATGAATATCATCATACATGATTTGTTGAGCATGTCCATGCATCTCTGTTGAATAAATCTAGAAATAAATTCAATGGGCATAGTCTAGATATAAGTTTGATTTTACAATGCAGTTATCAATATAAACTCCCTGCAGCAATGAATAAGATTCCACATCCTTGGAAATACTTGGCATTATCTCTCTTTTTCACTTTTGCCATTTGGATGAGTGTGAAGTGTTACTGACTTGTGGTTTTAATTTTCATTTCTGAGATGAATAATGAAGTGAAACATCTTTTCTTATGTTTATTGGCCAAACAGATATCTTCTTTTGTGAATTCTTTTACCCATGTTTCAATTGGGTTGTCTTTTTATTATTTATCTGTAGCGTACTCCATACCTTTTATATATGAGTTGTTAGCAGAAGTGTTGTAAATATATTTCTTCTGCTCTGTCACTTGCATTTTCACTATTTTACTGGTGTTTTTTGATAAGCAGAAGTTCTTAATTTTAATCTAGCTTTATTTGTTTTTCTGTATGGCTATTTATTTTATATAATACTTGAGAAATCTTTTCTTACCTCAAAGTCTTGATGACATATGTCCTTTTATCTAAGTTGTGAAATGTATTTAAATTTTTTCATAAGATGATCTTCATAACCCATTAAATTTTATAGGAAAGATAACGATGTCAAAATATTTTTAATCCTAAATTTGGTAATTTGTACTTTCCCTCTTTTCATCTTGATTATTCTTGTTAGGTGTTCATATATTTATTTAATCTTTTCAGGGAACTAATATCTTGTGTTGATTATATTATCCATTTATATTTAATTTCTCTGAGCTGATTTCATTTATGGCGTATTTGTCTTCTATTCATTAATTTCATTTTTCTTATTTACTTCCACTTCATGCAGGTCATTTTCCTCTCATTTTCTAGTTTCTCCAGGTAGGAATTCAGAGCATTGACTTTTGACTCTTATCTTCTAACCCATGCATTTAAAACAATAACAATTTCTCTTTGTCCTACTGTGTCTACATCACATGACTGTTGATATATCATAACTTTTCTATTGTTCAGCTCCAAATATTTCTTTGATATTTTCAATATAATTTTGGTATTTTTATTATGATTTCTTCTTTAACTCCCAATTTCATAAGAATTAAATTGCTAATTTCCAAGCATGCAGGTGTTATCATTTTTGTTGTTTTTACTTTTGCTGTTTTTGGCTTACTTTTGTTGTTATTGAGTGCTTAAGTCCACTCTGGGCATTGAATGTCCTCTACATGATCTTCATCTGATAATGCAGTATACTTGCCTCAAAACTGTAAGCTAATAGATTTCCATTGTTTAATCCAATCCATTGCATGGTACTTGCTTGAGAAGCCAAGAAAATGAATCTGCCTTTAAGATTTTTCTCTTTACCTTTGTTTAAAGAGTTTTAATATGGTATGCCTAGAATTTGTTATCGTGAATGTATGTGTGTGTGTGTGGGTGCATGTGTGTGCATACATATCTTTTGATATATATTCTGCTTGAAGAAAACAATGCTCCTTTTGTATTTGGATTGTTTTTCATCAGTTTTGGAAATTCTTCAGTTGTTATCTCTTCAAACAATGATTCGTTCCCATTTTCTTGTACTTGATTTCTGAGACCACAATTCAAGATGTTATCATTTTTCTAATCTCAACTATGAATAATATTTTATTTTCCTTATTACCTCTATGCACACTCTATTAATAAGGAGTTTGAACATGACCACAAATACTTCAAGCAATGTTGAAAAATAATCTCTATGTGAGCAGCCACATGCACTGCTAAAAGTAAAGTGTTTTATTAGATGAAGAAAATTAAAACGGATGATGTAGGGAATATGTAATTTCCACTAAAATTGAAAACATTCATCACATGATTTGGAATGATAGAAAATATACTTATATAAAGTAAAACTAAAACCAATATTACGCATACATACACACACTTACATGAAGGGAGCAAAAAGAATACAATACAAATCAAGGAGAGGGCTGTCAAACAAGCCACATGTTGCATAGAGATCTCTGCATGGTAGAAAATGTATTGCAAGTTGTTACAAACCATGTAGGAACTGAAGAATTTGGGGGAATGCCAAAGAGCATAATTAAATTAACCACATATATGTATTAATGTATATAATAAATATGCAATCACAAAATTAAAATTAAATATCATTTGACAATACTGGCTCCCGATCATGGCAAGATTTAAAAAAACACATAAAACTATTTAAATGTGCATTTCCTTTTTATTTCTTTGTTTTTTTATTGACTTTGTTTTGTGTATTTCCTTTTGATTTTGTGAGGTATCTTTCCTAATGGACTCAATATATGAATTACATTGAGCATTAAACATTTCCTTAAGTTAGGATTGGTAGATGAGATTAACTCATACAATTTAAAATCTAGCCAGTGATAAAAAACAATGCATATTACTATTAAAATTATAATTTTTATTTCTAGATAACTTTTATCTTCACAGAAGAGTTTTAATTTCACATGATGAGTTGTAGTAATTCCATAAATATATTTCACCCTGGTGAAATGTTGTATTCACTAATTTCTAGTAATTCATATGAGAGTGCCGATTATACAACATGAAACTTATGAATAGTTAGTTGATAATTTCATGAATTGAGATGACTTAAAACATTTAGAATGTTTTTAATTAGAATTTTGAAAACTATGTTAAAATGTGTTTAACCCTGAAATGTGCTCTTACATGAAATATTTTCATGTTATTTCCTAAATTCAGAGCAGAGAATTCCTCCTTCCAAGACTACTGAAAGACAAAGATGTTTTCTTTGATGGAATATATAAAATCACAGTAGATCTCTGGCAACATTTATATTTTGAAATGGAGAAAATGTGCAGTGTTTCAGTTAGATTTTGTTTTGGAGCAAACCACTCCAAACCTCAGTGGCTTACAAAAGAACAATTTATCTAGTTCTGTGGGTCAGGAATTTGGGTTGTACTCAGTTGGGAGGTTCCTTTTGGTCAGGAAAAGGCCCAGATGAACTTAAACTTGACTAGAGTTCACTCATGAATTTGTGGTCAGCAGCTGAGGCTTATGGGGCTGTGTGACAGTCACCTGGGTTGCATGGGTTCTCTCCCACATGGCCACTCCTTGTCCATCAGGTTAACTCAGACGTGTTCACAGGGTTTCGGGGATCCAAGCACACCTAGAAAAGTCCCAGTGAGAAAAAAGTGTTCCAAACCTTTCCTTTTGTCAGATTGTTTATGACTTATTGACCAAAGCAAGTCATATGACCAGTCATGTTCAAGGGATAGAGGAAGTCTCTGCTTTTTCATAAAAGGCACTACAAAGTCACCTTGCAAGGGTGTGGTTGAAGGGGGAAAGTGTACAATCTATTGCATGTAGCCATTTAATAAAATTGAATAAAATTTCTAATTTCTTACAGGAATCATCTAAGCTATTAAAAATAATTATTAAATGTGAGTTTACTCTGAAGCAATATAAATTTTAAAATGTAAGAATCACATTACCAGTCTGGTTGTATAAGCATAAACCACTTGTGAAATTAAGGGAAATACTAATATTAATATGATGGTAAATATGATTAACTTCCTAATGCACCATTAGTCCTTTATTTAGAAGAAAATACATAGGGCTATACTAAGTAGTCCCAATAACTAGTTGACTTTATAATTGTATATGTTACATAGAAAATATATTTTATATATTTCAAAGTATTTGTTTGAAATTTATTTAAATTATATGCATATGTTATCAATAAATGATGATTATTTACTATTTTTTACCCTCACTTTATATTTTCAATAATGGAAATGTGTAAGTTTCCTTCAAGTCTTTCAAAATTTCACTATATCAATTAAAAAGAAAATCAAGAATGACCCAATTAACATAATTACTTTTATTTAATTAGCCTCAGATTTTGGAGATGTTCAACAGTAAATATTTAAATTAAACATTTATCTTAAAAACAGCTTAAGTTATATTATTGGAGCTTCTATTTTAATCTGTGCCTTTTCTTTTAAAACTATTGCCAAAATTATAGAAGTATGATGCTCACTTCCTAGAGAAATTAAACATATTGATTTTGGGAAGGCTTTGGGTTCTGGTTGCCATCTGGTTACCTTGGAAACCAGATCTTGGAAATGAACTGCAATGCTGTGTTTGAACATGTACCATGGAAACCAGGAAAGAAACTCACCTGTATGACAGCAGATTTCTGAGAATGTGGGGGTTGGGGTAAAAGAAAGCAGAGGATATACATGAATAAATTTATAATTTTTATCTTTTTAGTTAGAAAATTGAGCTAATTAATATACTGTCATATAACAGTTAGTATTGAAATAGAGCCTGTAGCTTCCATAATATCTGACCCAGTTCCTGCAGCAGCAGAGTAGTTTTATGCATTACAATGATTAAAATTTTCTGGCACTAACAGACGTCTTGTTCTTCAAAAAGCTTTAATAAAAAAGGGTTCATATTTTATTGCATTATCTCAAAATATAATCATTTAGGAAATATGAAAAATTTGCAAAGATAATGTAATTTTTATAAGGAAATCCCATTGCTTGTTTTCGCTTTTGAAGTTTTTGAAAAGGATATGCAATATGTATTCTATTCAACTGCACTCACTAATTACATGTTTTGATAAACTTAAACTACACACTGTAGTAAACAGAATTCTAAAACTGTCCCCTTCCCAGGTTTATTTCAATTAAACTCTTATCTAGGAAGGGATGTGAAGGGATTTTGCAGATTGAATTTTGCAGATAAAATTACTTATATCTGACCTCAAAATAGGGAGACTATCCTGGATTATGCAGTTGGGTCTATGAGCCCTTAAAAGCAGAAGAGGAAGGCAAGGGGGTGAGACTGACAGATGTGACAAGAGGACAGCAGCAGGAGCAATGAGGCAGAATGTGGAATCAGAGAGATGTGAAGCCTGAAAAAGAATTTACCCTGGCATTGAAGATGGAAGACAGGGGCTACAAGCCAAAGAATGTTGCAGCCTCTGGGAACTGAGACCAATTCCCAACCAACAGCCAACAAGAAACAGGAACCTCAGTCCTAGGACAGTAACATGGAATTTAATTCTGCCAATGCATTGGTTTCCTACAGCTTACATCAAACATATCACACAATTGGTGGCTTAAAACAACAGAAATTTATTCTCTCACAATTCTGGAGGCTAAAAGCTCAAAATCAAGTTGTTGGCAGGACTGTGATCTCTCTGAATGCTTTGAGGGGAAGATCCTTGCTGTCTTGTCCAAGCTTCTGGTGGTTACAGGTAATCCTTGGCAAACTTTAACTTGTAAAGACATCACTCCAATCTCTGGCTCCATTGTCATGTGGCATTCTTCCTGCTTCTGTGTCCAAATAAAATGTCCCTCTTCCTATAAGGACATCAGTCATTAGATTGTGACTCACCTTAATCCTGTTTGATCTCATCTTAACTTGATTGCATCTGCAAAGACCCTATTTCCAAATAAGATCATATTCCAGGTACAAAGGGATAGCCCATGAACATATGTTTTTGAAGGGACACAATTGAAGCCATAACAGTCAACAACCAAATGAGCCAGGAAACAGATTCTCCCCTAGAGTCTGCAGAAAGAAACACCACATTGATTTCAGCATTGTAAGATGCAGGTAAGATAACCCAGTTGAGCCAGGTAAATTTCTGACCTACAAAACTGTGATATAATATATCTGTGTTTGTTATGGCAGCAAGAAACAAAACCAAATAACTACTTTGGAATTTTATGCAATATATTTAATGCATGATTGTGCCAGTCATTTGTTTATTAATTTTTTCATGCATTAGTCTGTTCATTAACTCAGAAGCAGGCATACCTCAGAGACATAGCAGGTTTGGTTCCAGGCCACTACAATAAAGAAAATATCACAATAAAGTAAGTCACATGAATTTTTTGTTTCCAAGTGCATATATAAGTGCAATAAAGTGAGGTGTAATAAAATGAGGTATGTCTGTAGATAGATAGATATGGAGTCAAAGAAAGAGAGGAAGAGCATCTTCCTCATGCCTATGATAGTTGTGATTAAAAACATATTTGTGTATTAATTTATTTTATGCCTGTAGCCCCTGCTAGAAACCCACTTCATATAAGAGTGAAGCAAGAGAATTCCATGTCTTTATTGTTTGCTATTATATACCAAGAATGAAGGCAAGACCTAGAAGTTCAATAATGTTGATTGATGGAGTTGTGATGGTTAGATTCATGTGTCAATTTGGCCAGGTGATGGTGCCCAGGTGTCTGGTCAAGCAAGTGCTGGCCTAACCATTACTACAAGGACATTTGTGACTGGTTAATAAACCAGAAGGCTGGTTTATTAAATCAGCAATCGATTGTATCTGTGACTGATTACATCTAAAATCAACTAAGGGAGTGTCTTCCACAATGAGAAAATCCATTCAGCTGGATTTAACCTAATCAGTTGAACACTTTAAGGGAGAAGAGAGAGAATATTCACTTCTTCTTCAGCTAGCCAGCCTCTCCTGGGGAGTTCATCAAAGACCTTCACCAGAGTTGCCAGCTCGCTGCTTGCCCTATGGAATTTGGACTTGTGCATCCTGCCCTATGGACTTTGGACTCATGCATCCCCACAGTTGTGTGAGACACTTTAATAAAATTTCATATTTACAGATAACTCCTGTTGATTCTGTTTCCCTACAGAACCCTGACTAATACATAGTTATTTAATTAATTAATGTGGGAATATGGGTTATACAATGATACAACAGGTATATTCCCTGTATTCAAGAAATTTTAAATTATATTAGTAGAAACTATGCACCCAAATAAATAGCAGAAGAAAGATATTACCTGTAAGTTCCATGAGTATAGAGAAGACAGTAAAGCTTATGAGATTTCAGAAAAGGTCAGTAAGTGTATATAGCTAGTAAAGTGAGAAACTTTTTTTGAATGATGGTAAACATGCCTCTAATAAAAATCTATGGATAGGATATTCACAAGCAGAGCTAATATGGACAGTGTATAAAGCAAAGGAAAGTTCATGAATGTATGTAATATGTTTTTAGAGGATTATTTAAAATCATTAGAAGCCTGCATGTTTGGCTTTATGTTGTAGAGGACTTTGATGTGAGTCTTCAATTTTATATTATGTAAGTTTCAGTTTACCAATGGAAACTACTGATTTTTTTTCTATCTGTTTATCAATGAACAATGTTGACTTTGGAAACTCATGTCTTAAATTGTCATCCTACATTTTAGGGTGATGATATTAATTCCATTTTCTTCTTAAAGTATATATCATATATTTTACATAGGAATATGTTGCATTGCCTGGATGGCTGTCATTACAGTTTTAAATGTTTCCTTTTAGCAGTGCTTAAAATACTAAAGCCAAATATTCCATTCATTTTGTCCCTACTATAAGACAGATGTGTAATGTTTTCCATTCATTTCCCAAATGAAATCTAATAAATGCCTTTATTTTTCTAAAACAGAGTGGGAGTGTTTGATTAATCATCCATGGACAATTCCAATGAATAACTTTATTCAAAATACATGCTCATATTCTCTGATAATTATTTAAAATAATTATTCTCTTATAATTATTTAAAATATATACATATTTTAAAGAACTATTTGTTAAAATAAACAAACTAGTGTATCTATAACCAAATTATTTTAAGGATCTTATCATTTCAATAGACAGTTTGTTTAGTTACTTAACACCTATACATTCACTAGGTGTCTTAAGTTTTCACCACAGTAGGCAAGATAAAAGGGGGAGCACAAGGGACTTAGAAACAAAAGTTCATCTAAAAAACCTTAGAGTCTGGAGGTGGGTAGGTGAGAACATCTGGTCTAACCTAAAATAAACAATATTTCCTATGGGTCAAAGAATAGAAGTGTGTTCTAAACTATTTTAAATGACAAAAGGCTATCTCAGAATACTCCATAGGAATCAGAGGGCCAAGTTTAGGCTGACAGCTAGTGGTTCTTGCTCTTGAAGTTTGTATTTGATAACTGGCTAAGGATTCTTTTAGGATTATAATGATGTTTCAGTTTTTTAAACTCACTTCTTTATATGTGGTTTCACAAGATGCATTTTCACTTCAGATTTTAAATTCCTGCCATAAGTCAAACTCCAGAGCCAATTCTGGCATATAAGAGGTGGCCCTTTGATAATCCCTGGGCCCTTTCTGGTTCTCTTGCTAATGCAAATACTTCTCAATGCAGTCTGTTTTTCATATTGAGTTCATTGACTCTCTTTATAATTTTGGCTTTTGCCACAGGGGAGAATTGGTATCTTAAAGAAAAGCCTTCACTCAATTCAAGAGTGTTTGATAACTATAAAAAATACCTCAAATCTAGTCTCAGAGTATCTGCAATATATAGCAACATATTTGTAATTTAGCATGGTAATAATTTATTAGTTTATCTATTCATTTAATTAATGTGCCAATTTTCTCTAAATAGATTGCAACTGCTTGAAACCAAAGAATATATTTTATTTCTCTGTGCATGTAAAAGTGTAAGTTGACTACTACCTGTCAGATTCTGATAAATGCCTCCTGTTGCTGCCAAGTACCTGTGGATGTCAGCAGATGATTTCATAGGCTGTGAAAATTAATCCTCAACTATGTGCTGCTTATATTTTCCCCAAATCATCCCAAGGCAAGTTCTTCATTGGTGCACCTCAGGCAACTTTCTGAAAGAGCCCAATGGGAAAGGACAGACATACTCTCCTAACCTACTATTCTGAGAGCTACCCAGATGATTTCTCCAATTTACGTTATATAATAAATCCCTGGATAATAGCCATCTGCTGGGCAATGAGAACTTGATCTCTGAGAATAGAGCTTCAATATCAAAGGCATTACATTGTTTATTTAACCTGATATTTAAAGCTGAAACCTAATATTCCCAACTTGAGTTATCAAGTTGAAACATTGTTTCCCATCTCTCCGTTGCATGAATTTACTATAACTTATTCAAATTTCTTCTCTTGTTATTTCTCTAACATATTTTGATGTTGCCTAATATTCGGGCAAATCTGATTGTTTTTATCCTTGGTTAAAATCCCTGCACTATGAGCAAACTCTCTGCTCCATATGTTCCTCCCTCATCTATAAAACGGGCATCTTATTATACACTTCATTTTATTGTGAATATTAAATGAAATAGTAGATTAAAATTATTCATACAATGTTACATACATTGTAATGGGTGATACATGTTATTGTTTATCATTTCCATCAGTGCGATCCTGATTCTTCTAGGCAAGGTACAAAGCAGCATGATGTATGACATCATTAATTGTCATTGCTTACTTACGGTAGTGTTTTATCACTAAAATGTAATTTTTACATTTGCATACTGTTTTATTCTCCAGAGAAACAGAATCAACAGTATATGTATGTGTATATATGTACATATATGTGTGTATATATATATATATATATATATATGAAAACTTTAGAAGATTTATTAATTTATTATAAGTAATTGGTCCATGCAACCATGGGTCTTACATGTTTGAATTCTGTAGGGCAGACTGCAAACCAGAAACTCGGATAAAGATGATGCTGAAGTCCTTAGACTGAATTTTCTAGGGGATGTTGGCCAGCTGGAAATTCCAGCAAGAACTAATGTTGAAGTTGAGGCAGAAGTTCTACTGACCTCTGAAATCTTTGATTCTAAGATCTCCAACTGTTTGGATGAGACTCCCCAAATGCTAAGGTTAATCACCTTGTTGATCATAGAAGCAATCAACTGATTATAGATGCAAATTCCAAGGAAGTAACAAGGAAGGCAAAGCTTGACCAAACAATCAGGCACCATAACCCAGCCAAGTTGACACATGAAATTAACCATCAGACACATACTGGAAGATTAAATTAGATATCATATGAAATGTAAATGCATAAAAAGGTCTCTTTTCTGATAACATCAGCCATAATAAAGATACTATAATATTTTTATATTACACAAGAAAAATGAAATAAAAGTCTACCAACAGAGTGTAATGAAAATCCTGGTTTTATGGATTGCCTATCCTGCTCTTTTGAAAATGTTATGTATCCCAGAAAATGCTATGTTTTTTATATACATTCTTGTGGGTCAGACATGTTGTGGGTAGGACTTTCTGATTAGGTTGTTTCCATGGAGTTGTGTCCCATCCAATTCAGGATGGGTCTTAATATTTTACTAGAGTCCTTTAAGAGATCTCACAAGAGCTTAGAGAGAAAACATCCCAGGAGAAGCAAGAAGGACCCCCAGAAACTGAAGGAGCCATTTCAAAACCAGAGCCCAGGAGAAGGACCAGCAGACATTCCATCTGCCTTCCCATGTGATAGAGGAAACCTGGATGCCAGCAGCCTTTCCTAACAGAAGCTATCTTCCTCTTGATGTCTTAATTTGGACATTTTCATGGCCTTAAAATAGTAAATTTGTATACTAATAAATCACCATTGAAAAAGTTAACCCATTTCTTGTATATTACATTCCAGCAGCTTTAGTAAACCAAAGCACCTACACAGAAAAGAAAAACCTGAAATTATATACAATAATATGTTTTCTTTATATGACTAGATTTTTGCTAGTTTTTATTCTTTATTTTGATCTACATTTTTCTAATTTTACAAAGTACACCATCATATTATTCTAATTCATTCTTTTTTAAAAATATATGAGTCAGTTTGGCTCCACTTTGCTCTCATTTATCTCGTGCTTCAAGATGAACAAAGTGGGGATTTTATTGGCAGGTAGGGAAAAAATTCAGAATGTCCCTTGAGATCCTTCCAGATCTTTCATAATGAAGTGATACTGTTCAGTTACACAACATTACAGGGGCTGCCTTTCCTGAGTAAGTTCAGAGCAGCCACCTGAAAATTACCTAAAGATGCTACTTAATTGTTCCTGGTGGATCAATGGAGCTGTTTTCCTTGACCTACCACCACAGGAGAAAGAGAATTTGTACTTAGTAAGTATAAGAACTGGTCATCCCTTGGAGACAAATGTGCCTGCTGTGGATCTGAGGATATATCAGATGGAAATACATCTGATGCTATGCAATTAATTTTTTTTTTTAATTTTTATTCTAGCCTTTTATTGTTAAAGAAAAAAAAAAGAGCAAGAGAGAGAGAGAGAGCCAGACATCATGAGGCTGACATAAAAATAGAATAGATCAGGGGCTTTACTTTTAAACGTATATGTATTCTGCAGGGATTACATATACAGGTGTTGAGATTACAAGTTTTTTTTTTTTTTCCCTGAATACTTGTCTGTAACGTTCAAACTTTTTACAGCAAATATGAATTAATGAATTACCCCCACTACCACCATCACCCACATACAAACTTACACATGACTATGCATATACAGTATTTCTTTTGTTGAGTAAAAATATTTTGGTAAGGAATGTTTCTTTCCCAAGACCATTTACCCATATGTCTTAATAATACTTGATGAACAAAAACTTAGTTTCTGGAAGCCGAATATAAGTGTTTCTTGAGCTTTCCAAGCTTGGACTTGAGTTGTGTGGAAATATTCTTATTATGCCTTGAAACTTGGAAAAGTTACTTGATGGTTAATTCCAAATCTGTTTTGACAAGCTTCTTTATAGTTGATCTCTTTTATTTGTAATTAAGAATGTAATTCAAGTAATATATTAACTGTTTTTGGCAGGTGTGAATTAGTGACTTCTTCCTGCTTGGAACTGTAGAGAAATAGGTATTATTTCTAACCTCAAGAGTTTCATCTAGTGATCAGGGTCCACACAAAGTAAATCCTTGAACTAGATCCAATACTTCAATTTGCAAATATATGTTCTTTTTCTTCTCTAAAATAACAACTAGTAAACTACACTTTATTGTTTTGTTAGTTTATCACCCATCATTTTAGCAGTTACTTTTTCTTTTCTTTTTAATTTTTATCGGGATTGTTCAGATACCATACAATTATCCAAAGATCCAAAGTGTACAATCAGTTGCCCCTGGTACCTTCATAGAGCTGTGCATCCATCACCACACTTAATTTTTGTTCAATTTTTAGAAGCTTTTCATTACTTCAGACAAGAAATAAAGTGAAAGAAGAAAAAAAAAAAAAAAAAAAAAAGGAAACTCGAATCCTCCCATATCCCTAACCAACCCCCTTCAATTGTTGACTTGTAGTCTTGGTATAGAATATTTGTTACTGTTTATGAAAGAATGTTGAAATACTACTAACTGTAGTATATAGTCTGCAATAGTTATATATTTCTTCCCTATATGTCCCTCTATTATTAACTTCTAGTTGTATTGTCATACATTTGTTGTGGTTCATGGAAGAGTTTTCTAATATTTGTACAGTTAATCATGGACATTGCCCACCATAGGATTCAGTTTTATACATTCCCATCTTTTGACCTCCAACTTTCCTTCTGGTGACATATATGACTCTGAGCTTCCCCTTTCCACCTCATTCATGCACCACTCAGCACTGTTAGTTATTCTCACATCTTGCAACTGACACCACTGTTCATTTCCAAACATTTAAGTTCATTCTAGTTGAACATTCTGCTCATACTAAGCAACCACTCCCCATTCTTAAGCCTTGTCCTATATTTTGGTACCTTATACTTCATGTCCATGAGTTTACATATTATATATTAGTTCTTATCAGTGAGACCCTGCAGTATTTGTCCTTATGTGTTTGGCTTATTTCACTCAGTATATTGCCCTTGAGGTTTTGTCATCAACCCATTTTTTTTTTTTTAAGATGGTTTTGTTCACACACCATACATTCCAACCTAAGTAAACAATCAATGATTATCTGTATGGTCACATAACTATGTGTTCACCACCTTCACTGCTATCTACATTTCTTCCACAATGCAGGAGATAGAACCAAAGAAGGTAGAGAGGCAAAAGAAAAAGAAAAAAGAGAGAGAGAAAAAAATGACAGCTAGGAAGCAGCAAAAGGAAAGATAACCTTAAATCAAAGTAGAATAGAGAGTCAGAGAACACCACCAATGTCAAGTGTCTCACATGCCTCCCCTATTCCCCCTCTTATCTGCATTTACCTTGGTATATCACATTTGTTACATTAAAGGAAGCTTAATATAATGATTCTGTTAGTTACAGTCTCCAGTTTATGTTGATTACATCCCTCCCCCAATGCCTCCCCATTTTTAACACCTTGCAAGGTTGACATTTGCTTGTTCTCCCTCATGAAAGAATGTATTTGTACATTTTATCACAATTGTTGAACACTCTAGATTTCACCAAGTTACACAGTCCCATTCTTTACCTTTCCTCCTTTCTTCTGGTGTCTCACATGCTCCCAACCTTCCTCTCTCAGCCGCATTCATAGTTATCTTTGTTCAGTGTACTTACATTGCTGTGCTACCATCTCCCAAAATTGTGTTCCAAACCACGTACTCCTGTCTTCTCCTATCACTCTGTAGTACTCCCTTTAGTATTTCCTGTAGTTCACATGCCTTGTTCACAAAGTCTCTCATTGTCTGTTTGTTGGAAAATATTTTGAGCTCTCCCTCATATTTGAAGGACTGCTTTGCTGGATATAGGATTCTTGGTTGGCAGTTTTTCTCTTTCAGTATCTTAAATATATCACACCACTTCCTTTTTGCCTCCATGGTTTCTGATGAGAGATCTGCACACAGTCTTATTAAGCTTCCTTTGTATGTGATGGACTGCTTTTCTCTTGCTGCTTTCAGGATTCTCTCTTTGTCTTTGACATTTGATAATCTGATTATTAAGTGTCTTGGCGTAGGCCTATTCAGATCTATTCTTTTTGGGGTATGCTGCACTTCTTGGATCTGTAATTGTATGTCTTTCATAAGAGATGGGAAATTTTCATTGATTATTTCCTCTATTATTGCCTCTGTCCCTTTTCCCTTCACTTCTCCTTCTGGGACACCAATGATACATACATTCTTGTACTTTGTTTCATCCTTAAATTCCTGGAGACATTGCTCATATTTTTTCATTCTTTTCTCCATCTGCTCCTTTGCGTGTAGGCTTTCAGGTGTTTTATTCTCCAGTTCTTGAGTGTTTTCTTCTGCCTCTTGAGATCTGCTGTTGTATGTCTCCATTGTGTCTGGCATCTCTTGTGTTGTGCCTTTCATTTCCATAGATTCTACTAGTTGTTTTTTTGAACTTTTGATTTCTGCCTTATGTACGCCCTGTGTTTTCTTTACAGCCTCTATCTCTTTTGCAAAATCTCTAAACTTTTTTAATTGATTTAGCATTAGTTGTTTAAATTCCTGTATCTCAGTTGAAGTGTACGTTTGTTCCTTTGACTGGGCCATAGGTTCGTTTTTCTTAGTGTAGGTTGTAGTTTTCTGTTGTCTAGGCATCTGACCTCCTAGGCCACCCCAATCAGGTTTCCCAGACAAGAACAGGCTCAGGTCACAGAAGGAGGAAATATTCAGTATCCGGTTTCCCTGATGGTTTTTCTTAGAGGATTGATACACCTGTGCTTTTCTGTCCAGCAGGTGCACCTGTTAGCCTGTCACCAACTATTGTAAGAGGGTGTGGCCTGCGGCTCTCCTCCCACAGGCTTGGGGGTCTGGTTCCAGAAAAGCAGGCAGTAGAGCTGGGCCCCTCCCTTTCCTCTTGGGAAGCTATGCCCCCTCCAGATAGGTCAACTGCATATCAGTACGTTCTTTGTTTCTCTGACTCTGCTGATCAAAGTGTTTTGATTTTAAAATGGCTGAGGCTGTCTTTACTGCAAAGCACTGTGAGCTGAAAATGACTGAGGTTTTCTCCACAGAGAGAGAAAGGGACAGAAAAGCTCCCAGGTTCACCCATCAGCCAGAGATAGCACCCAATCCTCTGGGCTTCCCATCCTGAGACAAATATGTCCCCCGTCTTTCCCAAGGTCCATTATCACCAAAAGCCTCTGTCTGCTTGTTGAGGATTCACTGTCTGTATTGAGCAGTTAACATTAAAACCCCAGTTGGAGCTGGGCTGAGAGAGTGCTGCTCTCTAGCACTGCAAGGCTTCCGTGAAGGAGGGGCTTTTGGCTCTCGGCTCTCAGCGCAGGTCTGCAGTTTTACTTACAGATTTTATGCTGCAATCTTGGGCATTCCTCCCAATTCAGGTTGGTGGATGATGAGTGGACAGTCACATTTGTCCCCCTGCAGTTATTCCAGGTTATTTACTAGTTTTTTTGGTCATTTTGAATTGTTCCAGGGGGTGCCTAACAGTCTTCCACTCCTCTCTATGCCTCCATCATAGCTCCTTAGCCTGTCCAATTAATTCTTGAAGCTTTACCTGAGCATCTTATTTTCCAGATAGTACACTCTCCTTGGAATTTTCAAAGCTTTCGTCATGTCTCAATAACATACCAATTATTCCTCTGCTATTCTATTTTGGCTATTTGTAGAGGTGTTTTGGTCATCAATGACTGCATAACATTATTTCAAAACTTAGTGGAATAAAATAAAACCACCTGTGAAATTTGGGGAAGTTTAGATCCTTTTAAGAAAATAATATTAATAATCATTGATTGCATCTATAACAAAAGGGCTTATTTTAGTTTACTTAGATAATGCTGCAGTTGGTGAAAATGATAAGTGTTAACACTTTGTGAATGCATTTGATTTAAGAGAATAAACATTTTACAAAAAAACACTTAGTGGAATAAAATTACAAAATAATTATACGTTATGATTTTGTAGGTCCAGAATCCATGCTAGGCTTAATAGGGAAATTCTGTGTGTCAACTTGCATCACCCAATGGAGTTCACATAGTGGGTCCAAGACAGCATTTTCACATGTATCTCTGGCACTTGAGCTCATCTAGGTACTTCTCTCTAGAGATACATGTAGTCTCTGGTCCTTATCACATCCTTTTTTAGCAGGATATTCACATTCTTACATTGTAGCTAAAGACTGACTGAGGCCAGGGTGGAAATTTTCAGTCCTCTTAAAGTTTAACATGGAATTAGGATAACATCATTTTTACCATTCCTTGTATGCCAAAACACAGATCAGCCTAGATTTAGCAGTAGGGGAAGAGAGTAGGAAACACCTTACTTCTCAGTGGAAGGTGTAAAAATAGTCTGTGGCTATCTCTTCTTCTCCACTGAAGATTATCCAATAATGGTTGAATGAAAACGTTACTATAATTTTGGTAACTAAAAATGATTTAGTGCAATATATTAAGCCTGTGGTTTTAAGATACATTAGTTCATTTTTCATTAGCCACTTGTAATATTTATAAAATTTTTAAAAGTAACTTTTACTATATTTATCATCATTCTGGGGTATTTGAGATGTTCACTGATTAATACCACACTCTTTCCTTTCCAAAGTTTATACTGATTAAGGGACGTAGAAGATCAGCAGATGAAAACAAAACAACGAAAAGAAAACAGATTTGCTACTGAGATAACTGACATTGCAGAATGTGGCTCATATCTGTAAACAGTTACATTTCCTAATACTGAACCTTAGAATTAGGCAGATTTACCCATACAGGAGACAGGCTCCATTCTCTGCAAGCCAGAAAGCAGGGCAGAACACATGTTCTCTGCTTTCAAGCCAACTCTCAGGAGAAAGGAGAAAGGTGAGACTGGATTCCCCATGCCTAGTTTCTCACTTCCCTTTCCAATATGAATGAAGAAATGCCAGAGAAGATAAGAGGAGTAAGCATAAAGCAACATTGCCCCCAACCTCTCAACATCTGCCAATAAGAATACTGAAATCAAAAAAAAAGAAGATATTTTCCCCAATACTTCGGAAATAGTGAGCTGCAGACTGAGACCTTGAATCTAAATATTCTGAGACCAGTACCCCAAAGCCATTACAATCTATGTATTGAAGCTCTACAAGAATGAAATCTTTGGGGACTTTTGGGGAAGATGGTGGAGGAGAGAGCTCCAGAACTCAGTCCTTCCACCAAAATAACTGTTAAATAGACAGGAACTGTCTGAAACAACTATTTTGAAGCTCTCGAGTCCAGTCTTGTGCAGCATCCAGGGAAGAGTGTGAGAAAGTGGCTGATAAATTATGGTAAAGGACTGAAAATTGTTTTCTTTGGCCAGTGACTACTGGTGCTCATCCCCCACTCTCCCAGCAGGATGTCATGAGGACTAGTCCCTGGTTAGCTGCTGGTGACATCAAGGGTAATAAAAATCCTCCTCCCCAAGAACAGAGATGTGCAGGGCCAATCACTGATCATGGCTTTTGATTAATGAATTCAGACTGCTGGGTCCCAGCTCTAAGGGTACCTATTGTTTCAACCTGCCCTGGATAAGCCACTGTTTCCTCTTTAAGCCATTGGTTGTTTTATAATAAGAGTATGCTGTTTAATTTTCACTTGTTTGTGAATTTTCCCTTTATCTCTCTGTTATTGCTTTCTAGCTTCATTCTGTTGTAGTAGAGTCCTAAACAACATACTCTTAAATGACAAATGGGTTAAAGGGGAAACCAGAAGCAAAATTAGGAAATATCTTGAGGCAAATGAAAATGAAAGTAGAGCATGCCAAGATTTATGAGATGCAGTGAAGGAAGCATTGAGAGGGAAATTTATAATCTAAATGGTTTCATTAAAGAAGAAAGACTTCATATCAGAGCTCTAACCTCTAAACTGCTAAAACTAGAAAAAGGAGAGCAAACTAAACACAAAGCAAGTGGAAGGAAATAACAAACATTAAAGTGGAGATAAATGGAATAGGAAACCAAAAAACAAAGGAAAAAATCAACAAAACCAAAAGTTGGTTCTTTGAAAAGACCAACAGAATCAACAATCCTTACCTAGACAGAAAAAGAAAGAAAGAGGATACAAGTGACAAAAATCAGGAATGAAAAGGGAGTGGCATTACTACTGATCCTGCTGAAATAAAAAGGACTCTAAGATAATATGAACAACTGTATGCCAACAAATTAGGTGATCTAAATGAAATGGACAAATTCATAGAAACACACAAAAATATCTACATTGACTCATGAGAAAACAGAATATCTCAACAAAAAAATTACTAAATACATTGAATCAGTCATAAAAAAAATACCAACAAAGAAAAGCCTAGGATCAGATGGTTTGACAGAGGAATTCTACCAAACATTCTAAGGAGACTTACCTTCAATTCTGCTCAAACTCTTCCGATAATTGAAAAGACGTGAACACTCTGTAACTCATTCTATGAGGGCAGCATCACCTTCATACCAAAACTGGATAAAGAAATGACGAGAAAAATAGTTACAGACTATTATCACTTATGAACCCAGATACAAAAATCTTTAACAAAATACTAGCAAACAGTATCCAAAAGCATATTAAAAGAATGATATACAATGATCAAGTGAGATTTATCCCTGGTATGCAAGCTTGGCTCAACATGAGTTAATCAATTAATGTAATACACCACATTAACAGAATGAAAGAAAAAATTACCCATTATCACCACAATCAACACAGAGAAGGCATTTGACAAAATACAGCACCACTTCATGATAAAAACACTTGGAACACCAGAAACAGAAGGAAAAGTCCTCAGCATGATAAAGGGCATATATGAAAAGCCCACAGCAGCCTACTTAATGGTGAAACTGAAAGCTTTCTCTCAAAAATCAAGGACAAGAATGCCCACTATCACAGCTATGCTTCTACATTGTACTGAAAGTTCTAGCCAAAGCCATTAGGTAAAAAAAAAAATTTTAAATTAAAAAAAAGCAAATAAGAGGCATCAAAATTGGAAGGGAAGAAGTAAAATTTTCCCTTATTGCAGATGATATAATCTTATATACAGAAAAACCTGAAAAACTCACAATTAAGCTCCTAGAGCTAATAGATGAATTCAGCAAAGTGGCATGGTATGAGATCACCCCCCAAACCAGTAGTGTTTCTATACAAAAGCCATGAACAATTGGAAGAAGAAATCAATTGAAAGATCTATTCAAAATAGCAACTAAAAGAATCATATATATGGTAATAAATCTAATCAAGTAGGTAAAGGGCTTGTACACAGAAAATTTCAAAACATTTCTAAAAGAAATCAAAGAAGTCCAAAACAAATGGAAGGATTTTCCATGCTCATGGATTGGAAGACTAAATATCATTAAGGTGCCAATACTACCTGTACTGGTTTGTATATATTATGTCCCCCAGAAAAAGCCATGTTCTTTGATGCAATCTTGTGGGGGCAGATTTATTAGTGGGGATTAAGTTGGAACATTTGGATTAGGTTGTTTCCATGGAAGTGTGCCCCACTCATCTGTGGGTGATAACTCTGACTGGATAGTTTCCATGGAGATGTGGCCCCACCCATTCAGCACTGGCCTTGATTAGTTTACTAGAGCACTATATAAGCCCAGAGAGAAGGAGCAAGCTTGCTACAGCCAAGAGGAACACTTTGAAGAATGCACAGGAGCTGAGAAAGGAGCTTCAGCTTACAGAGACATTTCTGAGATGGCCTTTGAAAGCAGACTTTTGCTCCAGAGAAGCTAAGAGAGGTCAAATGCCCCAAAAGCAACTGAGAATGACATTTTGAAGAGAAGCTGAAGCCTAGGGAGGAACATCCTGTGAGAAAGCCATTTTGAAACCAGAACTTGGAGCAGACACCAGCCATGTGACTTCCCAAATAACAGAAGTTTTCTGGACACCATTGGCCATCCTCCACTGAAGGTACCCAATTGTTGATACATTACCTTGGATACTTTATGGCCTTAAGACTGTAACTGTGTAACCAAATAAACCTTCTTTTAAAAAAGCCAATCCATTTGTGGTGTTTTGCAAAAAGGCAGCATTAGCAAACTAGAACACTACCCAAAGTAATTTATAGATTCAATGCAATCCCAATCAAAATTCCAACAGCCTTTATTGCAGAAATGGAAAAACCAATCATCCAATTTATGTGGAAGGGGAAGGGGCTCAGTATAGAAAAAATGATCTTGAAAAGGAAGAATGAAGTTGGAGGACTCATACTTCCGGATCTTCAAACATACTACAAAGCCACAATAATCAAAATGGCATGTGATTGGCACAAGGACAGTTATACAGAAAATGGAATAGAATTGAGGGCTCAGAAATCAACCCTCACATAATGGCCAAATGATTTTTGTCACAGACTACTCAATTGGGAAAGAACGGTCTTCTCAACAAATGGTGCTGAGAAAACTGGATCAACATTTGCAAAAAAGAAAAAGAAACATGACCCCTACTGTGCTAGTTTCTATATATTATGCCCCCCCCAAAGCCATATTATTTAAGGCAATCTTGTGGTGGCAGATGTATTAGTGTTGATTAGGTTGGAATCTTCTGATTGACTGTTTCCATGGAGATGTGACTCAACCAAATGTGGGTGAAATGTTTCACTAAATTATTTCCATGAAGATAAGGACCTCACCCATTCAGGGTGGGTATTGATTTAATCATTGGAGTCCTATAAAAGAGCTCACAAACAGAAGGAACTCAAAGCAGCTGAGGGGGATATTTTGGAGAGAAGCTAAGAGCTGACACTGATATCAATAATTAGAAATACTTCGAGATACAGACAGATGGACATTTAGCTCTGAATAGAAGCCCAGAGTTTGCCCTGGGATATGCTAAGACAGGACCTCCACATGCCTAGAGAGAATCATCCTGGGAGAAAGAACCAAGAATGCACAGTTGCTGAGAGAGGAGCTGGAACACAACCCGGGATCAACAGACACAAGCCACGTGCCTTCCCAGCTAACAGAGGTTTTCTGGATGCCATCAGCCATCCTTCAGTGGAGGTATCATTTGTTGATCACTTAGTTTGGACACTTTTACGGCCTTAGGATTGTAACTTTGCAACCAAATAAAGCCCCTTTATAAAAGTCAATCCATTTCTGGTATTTTGCATAACGGCAGCATTAGCACACTGGAAAACCTACTTTACATGATATACAAAATCAACTTAAAATGGATCAAAAGCCTAAATGTAAGAACTAGAACTATCAAACTCCTAGAATAAAATTTGGGATGCATTTCCAGGACCTTGTGTTAGGCAACGTTTTCTTAGACTTTACACCCAAAGCACAAGCAACAAAAGAAAGTATAGATAAGTCAACATCAAAATAGAAACTTTTGTTCATCAAAGTACTTTATTATGAAAGTAAAAAGATAATATACATAATTGGATAAAATATTTGGTAACCACATATCGAACAAAAGATTAATATTCAGTATCCATAAATAAATCCTTCAACTTAACAACAATGAGCAAAAGACTTGAACAGACATCTCTCCAAAGAAGATATACAAATGGACGGAAACCACATTGAAAGATGCTCAACATCTTTAGCCATCAGGCAAATGCAAATCAAAACCACAATTAAATAGCATTTCAAACACATTAGATTGATGCTATTAAAAAAAAATGGGAAATAAGTGTAGGAGAGGATGTGGAAAAATAAGAACACATTCATTGCTGATGGCAATTTAAAATGGTGAAGCTGTTGTGGAAAACAGTTTAGCAGTTTCTCACAAAGCTAAGTTTAGAACTTCCACATGACCTGGCAATCCCTCTATAAGGTATATAACAAAAATAATCGAAAACAGGGACAAGAAAAGGTATTTGCACACTGATGTTTATAGCAACATTATTCACAATTGCCAAAAGATAGAAGCAATCCAAGTGTCCATCAACCAATGAATGGATAAATAAAATGTGGTACAATGGAATATTATTCAGCTAAAAAAAGAATGAAGTTTTGATACATAGCAACAACATGGATGAACTTTGAAGACATCTTGAGTGAAATCAGCCAAATTCTGAAGGACAAATATTGTATGATCTCACTGATTTGAAACATTTAGAATAAGCAATCGCATAGAGTCAGAATGTAGAATATAGTTTGCAGGTGGATGTGGTGGTTATAGGGAATCGAAAGTTAAGGTTCAAAATGTACAGGGTTCCTGTTTGGAATGATGGAAATGTTTTGATAATGGATGGTGGTGATTTTAGCACAACATTGTGAATGCAGTTAACAGCACTGAAATACATCTCTGAATACGATTGAAAGGGAACATGTTAGATTGTATATATGGTAATAAAATAAAAAAAAAATCCATGAAATTAATACTACACAGACAGTGAAACTTAAGTTAAACCATAGACTTTAATAGTACAACTATAAAAATGTGCCATAATCAATTGTACCAACTATTCTACATGATTGCAGGATGTTGTTAGTGGGGTGGTGTATGGGAATCCTGAATTTTAGGAGTTAAAAGAAATAAAAGAATGAAATCTTGGCATGACAGATCTTTCTACCAGGAGCTCTTCCATACTGTTTTCACTCAGTATCTTTCTTTCTGGCATCTGCCATCAACAAAGTAATTGCAAAACTTCATAAGCTGTTAGTCTTTTAAGTATTGAATACTTAGGACAACATTTACCCAGTGTGTTTTATGACAACATTTGCTCAGATGAATGCTAACAATTGACTTCAATGATGAAATTCCAAGTTACTTCTAAATTTACCTTGCAGTTTTAATAGTTGTCTTAGTGAGCAAACTTCCCCAGTAGAAAATTTACAATAACAGGTCTCTAAAGATTGAAATTGAACTCAGAATCTGTTTTTGGAATTTCAACCAGTTTCACCTTTAGTGCTTTAAATACCATGGACACTGACAGCTCTATTTATATGTTTAGCTGACTTTCAGATAATATTGAGAAACAATTTAAAATTATATTTGCAGTAGCGGTTTAGGTTTATCAGTCTTTACAAATCTGTGCACAGTTAAATAAAATATGCTATTTTTTCACATTTCTCCTTCATTATGTTAAGATTGTATGTATGTGTGTGTGTGTTTATATATATATGCATATATAAAAAAAGAAGTGGAGGACAGGGAGAAAGAGGATGAAAAGACCTCTGCAGTAACCATTTCAAATGTTTGGAGCAGAGGAGAGGGAAACTATTGAACTACTGAACAATGTTTAAGTCAATGTTTTGAAGTTAGCAAGCATTCCTGACAGCTATTGTGTTGGAATCATGTAATCTATAAATAGAATACTTATTATGAATATTGTATCAAAGCCCTTTGTAAAACTTTCCATCACTTTAAAAAATAGATATGCAAGTACATGATGTACAATCATCACTAGATATCAACTAGGAAGGGGTTGGGCCCCCACTGAAACAAGAGATTAGTTGATGATATATTTATAATACTCATTATAGGTCTGAATTTTAGAGGTATTGGACATCCATAATTGATAATCAGATTTATCTTTTTTAAACATATTACATTTGACTTTCCTCTTGATTTTTAAAATAGAGAACAACATACAATCTAGAGAAGATATTTATAGAAGGGAAAATCCTCCCTCAGATTATTTCTTTATGAGTCTTGAGATGTCCTAAAAGCTGATGGAGATTTCAGGGCTATGAGGCATTATGTGGTAATAGGCAGGATCACTGTCTGATTTTTCTCTATCGGTGGAGTTTGTCAATTAGGTTGTCAGGGATGGGGGCAGGATAGCAACCAGAAATCCTCAAAAGCAGTAAAATATTAGAGGGTGAGTATCTACATTAAGAATTAAAACAAGGGTATTAGACAACTGTCATCAAGTTTAGCTCAGCATAGAATATAAAGATAAACTAATCAAAACCTGGGTATACATTGGAATGGACCAGGGAATCAGAGCAAGGGCTGGAATAAATTAAGACAGTTTAAGACTGTTTCAGTTTCCCTAGGGTCATATTTATTGACCAACAATTGGATGGTGCCTAAGCAGATAGAATTGGGTAAGTAGAAGGGCACAGTGATTCATTATTATCAAGGTCAAAGTTACAACTCTTTGAAGAGAGTTCTTGAAATATATCTTCCATAACTGGAAGCTTATATTTCTGTTCTCTGTCACCCCAAAAATGCCCACAAAGATTTCTTGCTCAGGTGAAATGCGTATTTTTTTTCTCATGCATGTGAAAAGAGTAAACCTGATTTACTATTTCACACTTAAGCTTGAAAGAAGAAAAACAGACTAGTCTTTCACCCACTCTGGCATGTTACTTTCCATTTTTAGTAAAAAAAAAAAAAAAAACATCTCTTCTAAAACAAAGTAGCATTGTGTTCAAGCAAGAGTTTGAGGGAGATACATGTAGAGGACAGGAAAGCAGGGTAGAAAGAGGATGGCCCTGGAGACTGAGTTTTACTTTGCTCATTGCTAAGTGTACAAAGGCTTTGAGTACAATCACAGAGTTGTACATTCATCACCATAATCAATTTTAGAACATTTTCATTACCCCGGAAAGAAAAACCCAATACACCTTAGCAGTTACATCTCAATCTCTCTATCCTTCCCCAGCCCTACATAACCAAAAATCTATTTCTGTCTCTATAGATTTATTTACATTTACATTTCGTATAAATGGAATCATACAATATGTTGTAATTTGTATATGGTTTCTTTCACTATGTTTTTTTTTTTTTTGATTACGATTATTCTTTAATTAGAGAATTTGTAGATTCCAGGAAAAGTCACATAAAAAATACACATACGTAGTTCAGGTTTGAAAATGGATTGTGATGATGGTAGCACCTTACTGTGAGTGTAATTAACAGCACTGAACTATACATGTGTTTGTGGTTGAGAGGGGAAGTTTTGGGTCACGTATGTTACTAGAATGAAAGTTAGAAGATAAAACATTGGACTGAATAACACAGTGAACCCTGTTGTGGATGATGGACTGGGGTTAGTAGCACAAGTATAAGAATGTTGTTTCATGAATTATAACAAATGTATGACACTATTACAAAGTGTTAGTAATAAGGTGGTATATGGGAAAACAGACATCTAATGTAAGCTATAGACCAGAGTTTATAATACTATTTCAATATTCTTACATCAGTTGCAACAAAGGTACTACACCAATGCAAAGTGTCAACAATAAGGGGGGTATATTTAACCGGTATATTTTTTACACATAAATAGAAATTCTGTACAAATTAAGCATCAGCTCCCCATTCTCTACCCCAATATATCCCCTGGTAACCTATATTCTAGATTCTAATACTGTGAGATTCCATATTATAATTAGTTCATATCAGTGAGATCATATTATATTTGTACTTTTGTGCCTGGCTTATTACACTCAGTATAATGCCCTCAAGTTTCATTCATGCTGTCATATGCATCAGTATTTCATTCTGTTTTATAGCTGAATAATATTCCATAGCATGTACATGCCATATTTTGCTTATCCACTCATTGATGGACAGTTGGGTTGCTTCCATATTTTGATAATTGTAAATAATGGTGCTGTGAACATTGGTGTGCAAATACCTGCTTTCAGTCCCTGCTTTCAATTCTGCTGGGTGTATACCTAGTAGCAGGAATGCTGGGTAATATAGTAATTCTATACTTAGCTCCTGAGGAAATGCCAAAATGTCTTCCACAGCAGCTGCACCATTTTACAATCCCACCAGTAATGAATTAGTGTTCCTATTTTTCCACATCCTTTCCAACACTCGTATTTTTTTCATTGTTTTCTTAAACAGTCATTCTAGATGTTATGAAAGGATTTCTCACTTTGGTTTTTATTTGTGTTTCCCTAATAGCTAAAGATGTTGAGTATATTTTCATGGGTTTATTTTAGCCATTTGTATTTTCTCTTTGGGGAAAAGTTTATTCAAGTATTTCGTCTTTTTTTTTTTTTTTTTTTTTTTTTTTTGTCTTTCTATTGTTGAGTATAGGATTTCTTTATATATTCTGGAAATTAAACCCTTATCAGATATGTGGTCCCTAAATATTTTCTCCAGTTGAGAAATTTTCTCCATTTCACTTTCTTGACAGTCCTTTGAAGGACAAAAGGATTTAATTTTGAGATCCCATTTGTCTGGTTTTTCTTTCGTTGCTTTGGGTGTGGAGTCTAAAAAACCACTATCTGCCACAATATGTTGAAGATGCTTCCCTATATTTTCTTCAAGGAGTTTAATGGCCCTGGATCTTATATTTATGTCTTTCACCCATTTTGAGTTAATTTTTGTATAATGTGTGAGACAGGCATTCTCTTTCATTCTTTTGGGTATAGATACCCAGTTCTCTCAGCACATTTGCTGAAGAGACTGTTCTGTTCCAGTAGAGTGGACTCGGAAGCCTTTTCAAAAATCAATTGACTATGGATATGAGGGTCTATTTCTGAACTTAAAATTCAATTCTATTGCTCAATGTCTCTGTCCTTGTGCCAGTACTATGCTGCTTTGATCACTGTAGCATTGTAATATGTTTTAAAGTCAAAAAGTGTGAGTCTTCCAACTACATTCTTCTTTTTCAATATGTTTATTTTTGGTTTGGGGGGGCCCACTACCCTTCCAAAAACATTGATACTTGGCCTTTCCAGTTCTTCAAAGTAGGCTTTTGAAATTTTGACTGTGATTGCAATGAATTTTTAAATCAAATTTGGTAGAATTGACATATTAACAATATTTCATCTTCCAATCCTTGAACACAGAATGTCCTTCCATTTATTTAGGTCTTCTTTGATTTTCTTTAGAAATAATTTGAAGTTTTCTGTGTACAAGTCTTTTACATCCTTGATTAAATTTATTCCTAGATATCTGTTTCTTTAGTTTCTATTGTAAGTGAAATTTTTCTGTTGATTTCCTCCTCAGATTTCTCCTTACTAGTGTATAGAAACACTAATGATTTCTGGGTTTCCTGCCTCTTTGCTGAACTAGTTTATTAGTTCTAGTAGCTTTGTTGTCAATTATGGGGGGTCTTCTAAATATAGGATCATGTCATCTACAAATAATGAAAGTTTTACTTCTTCCTTTACAATTTGAATGCTTTTCATTTCTTTTTGTTGCCTAACTGCTCTTGCTTAACTTTCATTACAATGTTAAATAACAGTGGCAAAAGTGAGGATCATTGTCTTGTTCCCAATCTTAGACAGAAAGCTTTCAGTCTTCCATCATTGAGTGAAACGTTAGATCTGTGTTTTTCATATGTGTCCATTTTCATGTTGATGAAGTTTCCTTCTATTCATATCTATTGAAGTCTTTTTATCAAGAAAGGATGCTGAATTTTGTAAAATTCCTTTTCTGCATCAATTGAGATGACTGTATGATTTTTTTCCCTTCATTTTGTTCATGTGATGCTTTACAATAGTGTGTTTTCTTAAGTTGAACACCCTTGCATACTTGGGATACAACACAATTTATCACGGTGTATTATTCTTTTATTGTGCTGTTAGATTAGATTTGCAAGTATTTTGTTGAGGATTTTTGCATCTAAATTCATAGAAGAAATTGGTCTGTGCTTTTCTTTTCTTGTAGTATCATTATCTGGCTTTGGTATGAGGGTGATGTTGGTCTCATAGAATGAGTTAGGTAGAGTTTTCTCTTCAATGTTTTTGGAAGAGTTTGAGCAGGATTGATAGTAATTCTTCATGGAATGATTGGAGAATTCATCTTTGATGCCATCTGGTCCTTGGTTTTCTTTCTTGGGAGATCTGTAATGATCAATTCAATCTCTCTGCTTGCAATTGGTATGTTGAGGTCTTCTATTTCTTGGAGAGTCAGTGTAGGCTGTATGTGTGTTTCTAGGAATTTGTTCATTTCAAATTGTCTAATTTTTTGGCATGCAGTTGTTCATAATAACCTCTTATGATCCTTTTTATTTCTGTGGGGTCAGTAGTAATGTTCCCTGATTCATTTCATTCATTTGCCTCATTTCTGCATTTTTCTTTATCAGTCTAGCTAAGTGTATATCAATTTTATTGATCTTTTCAGAGAACATCTTTTGGTTTTGTTAATTCTATCTACTGATTTTTTATTCTTGATTTCACTTATTTATACTTAAATCTTTGTTATTTCTTTCCTTGTCCTTGATTTGGGGTTAATTTGCTGTTCTTACTCTAGTTCCTCAGAGTTGGCAGGTCTTTGATTTTTAACTGTTACTTCTACTTAATGTAAGCATTTAGGGCTATAAATTTCCCTCTCAGCACTACCATCACTTCATCCCATAAGCTTTTATATATTTTATTCTCATTTTCATTAGTCTCAAGATATTTACTGATTTCCAATGCAGTTTCTTCTTTGGCATGCTGATTGTTTAAGAGAGTGCTATTTAATGTCCATAAATTTGTGGATTTTCCAGTTCTATTTCTGTCATTGATTTCCAGCTTATTCCATTATCATTAGAGAAGATACTTTCTATGAGCTCATTCCTTCTAAATTTAGTGAGACTTGTATTTTGACTCAACTTGTGGCTTATCCTGGAGAATAATCCATGTGCACTTGAGAAGAATGTATATCCTGCTTTTTTGAGATGCAATAGTTAGTATATCTCTGGTAGGTCTAGTTCATTTATGATATTATTCAAGTTCTCTCTTTCCTTATTGATCTTACGTTAGATGTTCAATGTACTGATGGAAGTGGTGTATTGATGTCTCCAGTTATTATTGTAGAAATGTCTATTTTTCTCTTCAGTTTTGCCTGTTTTTGCCTCATATCTTTGGGCACTATGGTTAGGTGCATAAATATTTATGATTGTTATTTTTTCTTGGTGGATTACCCTTTTATTAATATATAATGTCCTTTTTTGTCTCTTAACAGGTTTTGATTTAAAGTCTATATATTTTTGGTTCTAGTATAGCTAACCTAGCTCATTTTTGGTTACTATTTGTGTGGAATACTATTTGTATCTTTGTGTCTAAGTTGAGTCTCTTGTAAACAATGTACAGTTGGATCATGCTTCTTTATCCATTCTGCCATTCAGAGTCTTTTGTTTGGGGAGTTTAATCCATTAATATTCAGTGTTATTACTGTAAAGGTAGCATTACTGCAGCCATTTTGTCTTTGGCTTTTACATGTATTTTTTTTTCCCTTTATTGTAACCTCATTTTCTGCATCATTTACCTTTTGTGATATATCTGACTGATCCCTTTCTTCTTTCTGCATCTGTATATTTTTAAAATACTTTCTTTGTGGTTATAGTGGGGTTTATATTATACACAACCTACATCTATAGTCAGTTTGAAAAGATAACACTTAGCTTCAATAGTGCACACATTCTCTGCTCTCATATCTCTGTGTTTTCTTTTTTTATTTTGATTTTTGTCTCACTTTCCACATCCATATCCAGAAATATGACCTCTTCTTGTTCAATTGTATTCTGATTCTTATAGGAATTAGAGTTGTGTCTTGAGAATACAGCACAAGTTGGTTTTGCATTTACCCTTTTAGTTATGCTTACTGATGACCTCCATTTCTTCACACTACAGTAAGCTGCTCTCCTGTCTTTTCCTTTCAACGTGCTGAACTGCCATTAGTAATGCTTGTGGGGAAGGTCTCTTGTTGATGACCTGTCTCAGTTTCTGTTTTCTGTGAACACTTTAAACTCTCCCTCATTTTTGAAGGACAGTTTTGCCAGAGAAAGGATTTTTGGCCTTCAATTTTTCTCTTTAAGTACCTTAAATATATCATATGTCTGCCTTCTTGCCTCTAGGGATTCTGATGAGATTTTGACACTTAATCTTATTGAGGCTCCCTTGTATGTGAGAATTGCTTTTCTCTTGCTATTTTCAAAATTCTTTATTTTTGGCATTTGTCATTCTGATTAGTACATGTCTTAGAGTAGGTCTATTAGGATTTATTCTGTTGGGCTTCTTGGACATGTACAATTTTGCCTTTCATAAGATGGGAGTAGTTTTCAGCCATTATTTCCTCAAATATTCTTTCTGAATCTTTTCCTTTCTCTTTTACTTCTGGGAAACCCATGACACATATGTTTGTGCCCTTCATGCAGTCACTCAAATCCCTGAGACACTGCTAAATTTTATATTCTTTTCTCTATCTGTTCTTCTGACTATACAATTTCCATTATTCTGTCTTCTAGCTCCTGTTTCTTTCTTCTCTCTGTTCAAATCTGATATTATACAACTGTAGGGTATTTTTAATCTTTGCTAGTGTGCCTTTCATCTCCATAATTGCTGTTTTGTTTCTTTTTATACTTTGAATTTCTTGATGTTCACACATTCTTCTTAATATACTTTATCTCTTTATGCATATTTTCCTTCATTTCCTTGAATTGATTTAGGAGATTTGTTTGAACATCTTTGTTTAGTTGTTCCAACTTCTGTTTCTTAGTATAGTTATTTTTTTCCTGATGTCTAGGCAGCTATTTCTCTTGATGGGTTAACTCTGTAGGTTTATTTCTCCCTCTCATCTAGGATTTTATTGTTGAATGGCTTTGTATTAAGGCTCTTTTTTGATGCTCAGTCAAACTTATTCTAGACCTTTAAAATAGCCCATGTTTAACTGTTCAGATTTTCTCAGCTCTTCTTCTGATTCTTGTCCTCAAAATGTGGTGTAATTTTTAAGATTGCACTATTTGTGTAATCATTTCACCTCCGGGCGACAGTTTTTATTTTTATCTCTGTGAAGATTTCAGTTTCTTTCCCACAAAGTTATCCCACCCCAGGGAGCCAGATAGTGTCAACCCAGAAAGGCAGATCACCTCAGAAAAGTTGATTTTGCCTTTATGTGGTCCAGCTGACTGAAACTGGATTGGTTCCAACAATTCTTACTAGCCTTTCTATGGTGGCCTCCCAAGTGTACACAGCCTTTTAAATATACTACTCTGTATCCCATATGAACTTTAATCATACTTTATGCACTTCTCATCTCCATGACCCTTCAAAAGTTTCTTTGTTAGAAAAGTTTGTGTTGCATTGATCCATTTTATAAAAGTTTTCACAGCTCTGAGCATCATAATGGTTATTAGCACTGTTCACCAAGGGTTAAAGCCCTCTGCTTTCATGCAAATATTAAGATTGCAAACATATCTTTTGAAGTCATGAGTGACCCTATGAATTGATCTGGTCAATGAATTTGAAAAGAAAACATGTGCTGCTACCTTTACACTCCTCAATCCACCAAGCTCACTTCTTCTAACAAGGCACCATCTAATGGTCCCAGTTTCAGATATAAAGAAAATCAATAAAATAACTGTCATAATACACCACAGTACTACCTTCCCAAGCATTGATGGGACTGCAATCAGATGTGACTCTGCTCATTTTGTAGTTTGGCAAGGCAACAATTGATAGTCTTCTCTGAGTATGCTGTAGCTGGTAGAAACATTTTAAAGCACATGAGCTTCATATCCTTATCTTGAAAACCAACCTGCAATACAATTTGGCACCAAACATCTAGTATTTATTGCTTATTTTCTTCATTCTTCTGCATAATTTGATTTATTTATGGTCTTCAATTCTATTTTCTCTTGGCCTAATTTTCAATTTTTGAAATAATGTGTGCAACTAGGATTTGTTATGACAAAAAGATGTGCTTAAATATGCAATTGTATTTAGTAGCTCACTTATTTTTTGGTAGCTCAGTTTGATCTTGTCAGATATAATGTAGATAATTATAGCAGCAACAATAGAGATTAATTACATGTGCTCTTGATTTTTGATGTTGTGCTCCCATACAATGCAATAAAGTTTTGATTTTATAGTGAAAAAATCTTTAATGGATAATCCCCGACTCCCTTTATACAAAGCTAAAGAAATAAAAGTAGATTTTATTATTCTTTAAACATTTATATAAAAAAAATTCTTAAGTGAACATTAAACTAGGAGTAATAAAAATTTCACAGAGTTGGAATATAAACATAATCTTGTCAGCATACATAATAGCTTATGACTTTTGAATCAGGTTTATACATCAAAACAATCTAACTGCCTAGTATTTTTAACATGTCATCATATAAAGGAACTGTAATTCTAATTACCTTTTAAAAATAACTATCATATATAGCTAAGTAAATTAATTAGCAGTATGTTCAAGAATGAGAAGTCCCTGATTTGCCCTAGTTCAGTAAATTAATCAGTATTTTATAGAATGTTGATAGTGAGTTAGAGCAGGAATTGGCAAATTGTGGCCCTTAAGCCACACTGACCACCTGCTATTTGTAAATAAAACTTTATTGAAATACAGCTATGCCTATACATTTACATGTTTTCTATATCTGCTTTCATGCTACAAGAACAAAGTTGAGTAACTGCAAAAGAGACCATATAATCTGTAGAACCTAAAATATTTACTATATGGCCCTTTATAAAAAAAGCTTAGGGATCTCCAATTTGGAACATGGCAACTGAATCAGAAAATATGGTTCGGCCACTTTACAATTTATAAACTTTGCCAAGACACATAGCCTTTCTTTAGCTTCATTTTAAAAACTGTTTTTTTTATAGAATGCATATTATAATACCTGTATCACAGGACTTATCTGAAGTTAAAATGTAATAAGGTTTATAAATTGCTGAGTCTAGCATCTGATAAAAAATAATTGCTTAATAAATATCTCATTGCTCTTATTCTTGTTTTTTTTCTTGTTATTTATCATCTTTCCTCTTAAGACTGCCAGAGAAGCATGGTGAAGATATAAATTAATAGGAAGTTATGAATTTAGTTCATATCTAGCCAAAAAGATTCTTCTTAGCATCTTATTATACATCTCATTGTGTCATAAAAGTAAATA
Source organism: Choloepus didactylus (assembly GCF_015220235.1). Lineage (NCBI taxonomy): Eukaryota > Metazoa > Chordata > Mammalia > Pilosa > Megalonychidae > Choloepus > Choloepus didactylus. Next base: position 31,165,547 of record NC_051309.1, read on the forward strand.
TTTTAAAAAGCATTTCTATATTTCCAATATTTAACATATTCACAAGAGATTTTCGGGACATAAAAGTTTATGTGTTTAATACATGTAAAATGCAGTTGTTACACAGATTGTGATTTGAAGGCATGAAAGTCTATTTGGATAACATCAGCATTTGGGGACAGGGCTGGCTCACATTACAGGCTAACAATGTAGTTTGCTCTTACATAAAGAGTGACTTCAATAAATGCTTAATCAACAGATTAAATAAATGATTTTCTAAATTGTGGTAGATTGAATCATGTCCCCCATAAAGACTCTTCAGGTACTAGTCACCAAGCCTATGGGTGTGGACTCATTTCCAAAAAGATCTTCAGAGATACAATTAAAATGAGGCAAAACTGAGTGGACCCTAATCCAATATGACTGAAGTCTTTATAAGCAGAGGAAATTTGGACACAGTCAGTTAGCAGAAACCAAGAGAGGAGATAGTAGACAGATGTGCCATGTAAAGGAAGATGAGTGAGAAATGCAACTAAAAGCCAAGGAATGCCAAGGACTACCAGCAAGCCCTGACCAGACCACAAGAGACTCGGGAGGAAGCCTAATCCTTCCAGCACCCTGATTTCAGTCTTCTAGCTTCCAAATTGTGAGCCAATAAATTATAGTGTTTTGTTATAGCAGCCCTGGAAACTAAGATACTAATGAATTATAAGATTTCCACTTTCCCCCTATAGAGCATAAATTAACCATAAACTAAAGCTATATAAAGAGAAATCCAAAAATAATCAATTTCCAATGTCATTTTTAAACAATTTTAGGGCCTGAAAAAAGGTACTGTGCATTCACTCTCTTCTCTAAAGACAGGAATCAGCTTTACCCTCATACTCTCACTGCATAGCGGTTGTCCTCCATCCTGTTGATGGGTTTGTTGTATGCAAGTCCTCTGAACTGCACCATTGTCCTCTCCTAGCCTCAGCTTCAGGAAGAAGTATGAACAACATTTGGGGGCTGGTCACTAAGGACTAAGTTCACATGGGGAAAGAAGGGCAGGCCTATGGCAATACCACTGCAGAGTGCTGCAAGGGTAGTGGCTAATGTAATTTTAAGGGTCTTTTCTTACACTTCTAATTTTTGGAAATCACAACAAAACGTAGGAAATTTCTAGACAATGGAAATGTTGAAGTTTTTCAAAAAATGGACTACCCTTCTTTTAATCTTTCCATCTTAAGGTCATTGACATATAAGTAATGCCTTACCACATGAAATGGCCCAAACCACTTCCTTTTCCTGGTAAAATTGACAATAATCCAAATATAAAATTATATCTTTTGTTCCTTCTTTCTTAATCTTGTCACCAAATGATTTCTCTAATCAACTTTGCAAAAAGCAGTGACTTAGAATCCTTCCTATTATGGAATTTATCTTTTTGCTTATTGAAATATGTAGTTAGACTAGAATTATGTTGAAATGTGTGAGGATATAGAAGTATATTTGGTTTGTGAGTTAGACTGTAATATTTTACAAGGTGATTTCTTCCTCTATGCTAAGCATATTTTCATAGATTTGCCTAAGAACTCAAGAGAACTTACTATTCAGCTGACCTCTTCAACCCATTATTAAACACCGCATGAGAAAGTGAAGTATTCCTGGGGACCCTTTCTTTAATTCACATAGTGCTCCACATTTATTTAAGTTTCTATAAATCAATAAGCCCTTACATGATTATTAACACGTCTGGATGCTGACTATTAGAGTTTTAAAGGCACTCTGGAAACAGCGATGCTTAGTATTCATATTTGGTGTTCACATATAGCAGAGGGTATTTGCAGGCAATTTACAAGCTGTCAGGGATCTGTGAGGCCCTGATCAAAATTTATTGAAAATTGAAGAACAGGAGAAAGTAAAAGAGCAAGAAGTAAACGGAGAAATGTGGTTTGCCAACAAGAAAGAAACACTTATATAGTATGTGCTGGCCAAATGCTCTGGAAAATTAGTCAGAATGTAGATTTTTGAATGAATTTTCAAGAAATTATAGTAATAGAGAAACTAAGGGGATACAAATTTGAGCAGAGACTGAGAAGTCAGTGAATTGTCATCTGGTTAACTTTTGCTGTCTTTCTTTAATCACACTTTCTATGTGTGAAACTATTCCTTAAAAAAATGGGCAAGGAAAGACAGAAGAGGTAAGGAAACCAGAACAATGCTCTTGATACAGTGAAGGTGGAAATAATAGCATGAATGAAGATTTAACATATATGTACCCACACACAGACTTACTGAATTCACATACACATGCATTAGACTGCACAACTAGAAGCATTTGACAATGAAAGAGAGGTCTATTAATAATTAAGTCAGAGCATCAGGCAGAAAGTGGGGCTGGCCCTGGCACATGAAACAAATGATCACCCTACATAAATTTTGAGCAAATTCTCCAGGCTATTACTAATAGCACTAGTATAACTCCAGAAAACCAGCCACAGTTTTTGCATATTCAAGTTACCTTACAGCCACATATATTTAGAGGCAAAACATCAAAACATTTTTTTTTCTAAATCAAATTTTGTTTCAAATTGGCTGTAATGCTTTAGAAACATACCTCAGTGTTAACTTCCAATCCACAGAAAGCTCTTTCTCTGCCCCCTAAGTGTTCTTGTCCTTACCTTTGCCTCTGCTCATGTGTAGTTTAATCTGTGCCATGGGAAAGACATGTTCTGATTTGCAATGACTTTAATAACCTATCTGTAGGCAAATTTAAAAGAGGAAATACCTGCAGACACCTGCCAGGAGGTACATTTATGCTGAGGCACAGTGGCATTCATTTGACATTACTGCTTTGCAGGTTATATTTCCAGTTGATGTGCCTCCGATTATTTTTCCTTCAGGTCTATTAGTCTGTACTTTTCAAAACTGAATAACATTTCCTTATATTTGAACCAGATGCCTGACCCCATTAAGTCTGTACATATCTTTTGTTCCATTTTCATCACTATTTATTTTATTTTTATGTAAATCTCCTATAGATATGTTCACTCTTTCCCTACCACTCCCTTCTGTTGTTCTTTCTACTTCAGGAAAATGAGTTTTTCAAGGAAAAAATAGACATTAGCCCCAACTCAATAGCTTCTCACATGTGTACCTGTATGCAGAGTTTGGTTCAAATTTTATGTGCAGAAGTCTGCTTATCCCAAAATATAAAACATCTTTTTAAATCAAACAACAAATATATATTGAATATATAAGTATTCATCCTGATTTGGGTAGCAGTTCTGTAGTTCTGTAATGCACTGCCACATGCTGCTTCTGGTGTTTTAAGTAGGGGTGCGACTAAATTTAATGAAGGAGAGACTGACCCTCCGGCTTAAGCAGGGACCATACAGTCAGTTAGGGCACTGTCTTTATTGTTACAAATACTATCTGGTTAGTTGGTGCTCTTAATACAATACCTCATAACAAAGAGTATTATTTGGGGACAACTCAAAACACATAATCCCAAGAATATGGTATGCTATTTTGCATTACCTTGCAGTTCTTTCTGTCTGAAGTGATACAGTGCACTCCTTCAACTTCATTAACTCCTCACCATCTTACAATTCAATCTAGATGGTACTTGTTATTTACTGATTTTTTACATACTTGTTTGGTTCCTTTCTGCTCCATTCTGTAATAATTTTTTTTTTTTTAACTCATATGAAATACTTCGTTCAGGGTAAGGCATGTCAGGCTTTAGGGCAGTGACTAGCTCTCCCACCCAGGAAATGAAACAAAATTTTCTCCATGGTACTCACTCTTTCATCTCTTCAGAGCATTCTCTGACCCCAATAAAGTGGTCTGTGTTGAATTTCTTTTCTGTGATTTTGCTTTTAACCCTTTGTTTTACACTTTGATCTAGACACTATAAACTTTTATTACAAAAACACTGAATTTTTCTGAACTTCAGAATAAATATGTGTTAAGATAAATATCCCAGTACAACTTCTGAATTATGATTATATTTTATTATCTTGCTATTTTTCTCACATATTACTGTACAAATATAATAAGTTGTACTCAATAATTTGTACTCAAATAAGTGACTCAATAGCACCTATTTCCTCTACAATTATGGATAATCTATCCAGTGTGTCAGAAGTACGTACCTCACCACTGAGCATCCTCTAATCAGTGCCTAACTGCCTTTGGCGGGGAGGTTGCTTAATTCGCATGATATCAATACAACTTTGAGCCCCTGGTAAGAGGCTCAATGATGTGAAGAAGAGTCAAATTCCAGTATAAGAAACTCTTAAGAAGCAGTGCAAACCTCCTCTTGGCATTAGTAAGTTGACCAATGAGCAGTGCTTAGTAATGTTTTGTTTATATGATCTGTCTCCTGACAATAATGGACTGGTACCCTAAAGTGATAATGCTAGTATAGTGAATCCTGGGGAGAAGCTAGGTGAGTTAAATAGACCCACTTTGTAAAGCACTCAGCCAGGTGGGGTAATTCATTATTCTAAGTATCAATTAGAGCTATAGCGAGAGTAATCAATTCTATGCCACCTGGTAGTCAGGCAGAAGGTACTTAACGAAAATGGGTGAATATTTTAGTCTCAGGCAATTTCTATCCAGCCAAATAGGAGGGGCACAATTGAAATTGGTTTAGCTAATTCAAGCCCCTATTGGCCACATTACCCAAAAAGTAACATGGTAGACCTTAGTTAGTTGATTAAGGTAATCAAATAAAAACAACTTCAGTCTCAGCATCTCAGTCAGAGTGCTACCCTGGACTCAGAGAATGTGGTACACTCTGCAAACACTTTGCTAGCTCTAATTAGGTGCCAGCAACTGTGCTATTTGCAGTGCCCCATACCAAAAAAATGTGCTATTGTCCAAGTCCCCTGAGTCCAAAATCATTTTAAATCCCCAAGCAATAAGCTTTTGATAGGAAAAAAACAAGAAAAATGTAATAATAATTGGCTAGGATCTAGGATACCAGACACTGTTCTAAGCCCTATGCATGTTAACAACTCATTCAATCTTCAAAAAAAAAAAAAAAAATGCTTTGCAGTGGGTATTATAATAATTTCTATTTAACGATACTTGGAACTAAAGCATATGGGTATTAGACCTTTGGCTGAGGGAGTCTTGCAGAAGCAGGATTTGCACACAGGCAACATGACCTCAGAGACCATGTTTTAAGAAATACATTATAACTCTTCTTTTCCATTTCAGTGCCACACTCCCCAACCACTCCAAATGTATATGCATATCAAGGGAACTGCATTAAGAAAGAAATAAAATAAAAACATTTTTCTTAGCAGGGCAGATAAAGGCTAAATTACAGGAATGGCCTCCTTGCTTTACTAGTTTGCATTGACAGTAGGAAGTATAGTCTTTATTGTTTCCTCTCTTAACTGCCACTAATTTCTAAATTTATGTCCAGGTGTCATCTTCAGATCTGAAAAAGCTGGGACTACCTTAAAACTTGGTATATTTTCCCATTAAATCAAAATTTTTCAAGTCTCATACTTAAAAGGAAGAAGGAGATACCTTCATATTTTAAAGGAAAGAGATACTTTTTCTCTAAAACCCTTTTAAGTAACAAAGAGGAATCAATGAAATTTATAATAATAGAATCATTGATAATGTTAAAGATGAAGTTTTCTGAGTAAAACAATATGTAAAGATTATATTTTCATAATTTGTTCTTTTGCCTTAGACTTTCTAGACTGGAACAAAAAAAAGAATTTGTATGGTAGTGAAAGGTATGTATGTGTGTGTTTTACTGGTACCTAAATAGCCAGATTGCTCAAGGTAAATTAAACTTGGCATTTTTAACCTTGGAAGAATTATGATATATATGCATGAAGAAATGTGCTTGGGATACTCACATTCTGAAATCTGATTTTAAGTGAGTTAGTCTAGAATAAAATCCTTTATTAGAAATGAGCCAGTTGTCTCTGAAATTGGTGATAACTTTCAGGAAACGTTCAATATACAAAAGAGGGTAAAATGTTGTGCAAAATCACACAATTTTAAAATCTGTATCCCTTGGAAAAACATTTAAAATCTGGTTGATTCACATATGTACTAAAGGGCAATAGTGAGGCCCATGTTGTGCAAGGGAATAGAATAATGATATTTGGAAATTCCTTTCAAATTTCTGATGATCTGTGACTTCCCAGCCTTTCCTGAATTTCCATTAAACCACTTTAGTTTATTTCTTTTCTCTGTAGTAATAATTCATGACAGCAGTTGATGTTTCCTCATTGGAGTAATTTAAGCAAGCCAATTTCTTGATCTTTTGTCCTTATGTCCATAGCTTTGGTTAAACTACCAATGCATATTGTTTGTATATGTCACCTTAGCTGTTTTAAAGGAAAGACACTATAGAAATCTTATATTCTTAATTGGAACTTCCAAGGAGCAGGAAGATTCAAGGTTGAATCCTCACTGAACTTTTTTCCTCCTCTCCCTGTGATTCACTGTACCCATACAGCTGGAAATAAAAGCTATCAGGTTCCCAATAAAACTTGATGGGTTTTAGAACTCATTCTATGACTGTTCATTTAAGATATGCATTACACTGAGGTTATTACGACACTCACTAAAAGCTGACTAAATCCCATTCAACAAGCTCAAGCTTTCAACATACTTGTCAGTGTGTTAGCAGATGCCATGGTTAGCCCCATCTATTGGTTGACTTTGCAAATGTCACTTTTTCTGAATGTTTAGATAGAAATTTATTATCAACATTTCTGAAAAGTAGCAAATACCAAAGCAATGGCCAATCTAAATAGTGATAAAGTAAATTGCATGAATATTAAGAGTGGAGTATACTTTATTCTTAAAAATTATGCTCACTTCTCATATTTTGCATGACAATTTTTAAAATGTAGATTGTAATTAGGAACTATTTTCTTTCTATTCAATTAGTTTTTATGAATAGTTAATAAATTTGACTGTAGTAATTTAATTTATTAGTTTTTGTTGTCATATAGTTATGAATATTTATATTGGATTTTTCTCTGCTTGCTTTTCTTGCATATAAAGTTCGTGCTTACAAAGAATCATGAGATGACCTAATAAAGATTTTTGTGACAAAATAATTCTAGAAGTAAATAATTTATTCAAAATGACCAATTCTTAAATAAATCACATGCCAGGAAATAATCTCCTAACTTGTAAAATACTTCAAAATAATCACACAATCTGTGAATAGGTGTTCAGAAAATATTTATTTAGCTTCTATTTAATGTAAGGAATAAAACATATGTGGCCATCACACACAAACACAAATACACACGTATATATGGAGAGGCTGAGGGAGAGAGTAGAGATGAGAGAGACAGAGAGAGAGAGAGAGGGAGGGAAGGGGAGAGAGAGAGAGAAAGAGAGAGAAAATAGAGAGATTATGCACTGGGAAAAGTTATATGACAGAAATAAAGAGTGATAAGGAAGAAAATTTACCTGACATTATGTAGAGTATGGATGACATTCCTTTCCATTTTTGGCAATTCATAAATATATCCAATTGTATTCCAATTGTTGGAAGTCAATTATAATTTTGAAGGTAAGCTTTATAATAGTGATCTACTATTAAATTACTTCATTTTTTTTTTTTTTTACATTTGTGAGCAGCTATAATGAAATCTAATTTTCTGGCTTTTAAGAAGCCCTTGATTAAATTCAGGTGCAAAATAACATGGACACTTACAGTAAATCCATAGCTTTATTCTTTCATTGGAAATGGCATGCACTGTCAGAGGACCCCTCCCCTGTTTATGTACATTGACCAGCAATGCCTTTCTGTTTCCATTTCCCCCACTTGGGGGGCATCCTGCTACCAAGGAACGAACATGCACATTTGTTGATATATAAGAGTAACAATTCTGCAGCCACAATTACTAGCTGCAATGCCTTAAACATGTTACCCAAACTCACCGAGTTATGTCTTTGTAAAACAGGATCAAAAATGTCAACTTTGTATGCTTTAGATGAGGCTGAAAACCATCCATATAATGGTTAAAATGTTATATGGACTATAAACCTAATGGACATTACTTTTCTGAAAACTTTTCATTCTGACTACATGCCAAAACCAACCAGAATGAGTTAAAATGATTAGTTCCAACTCTACTGGACCTCCTTAAACATATTTCAGCTGAGTGCTCCAGGTAGAAGGATCAGGAGAGGAAAGAGAGAGAGCATCCCCAGAGAACAAATTTGGAGGAATGGAATTATATGTCAGAAATATGTAAAATTATGCACCACGGAATATGGGATTAAAAACTTCACTCTCTAGTCCAAAAAAAAAAAAAAAAAAAGTACAAAGAAGACTAGTGCAACTGGATTTCTTGAGGAAATAAACAGGAAAGAAATAGGAAGAAGTCCATTACTGCTTCTTGGTTGACTGAGCTGAGACAAAATCAACCTATGAACTGGAGACGACATTAGATATGGTTTGCTTTCTTCCAGCAGTTGACAGACAACAGACCAGTCCCTTAAACTGAACAACTAATTCTAGAAAATTTCCTACTCATTTTTTCAAGTCTAACTCATGACTCAGAAAATCATGTGTACATGGTTCATGACAGGGGATTTATGTATTTACAAATAGGTAAAAGGCATTTTATTTTCTTGTGTTTCTCAATACCATCAACCAATGGAGAGGTTTCTCCACATTCTGGTCTGACAGATTACATGAATACCCTCTTTGAAGCCAGAGTGGGTCAGAAGAGTACTTGGAATAGCTACAATGCATGAATCACTAGACAGTTGCATGGTGTAGTGATAGGATGCATAACACTACAACATGCTTTTAAATCACAATTATACTGATCCTATACAACGACATCGTAATCAATAATTTCCAGCCTATTGGAGCACTATGACCTTGACCATTTTTTGTGTAGCAATTAATACCTCAATAGCCTTCCTTGCATTTTTTTGATGGACAAAATATTAGCAACAATAAAACCAGTCATAAACATTATTTTATATCTTTAGATTCTTAAGGTGTTTTATTTTAAGAGTGTTCACAGTATGAAGCATGATATGGCAAAAATTGCAGAGAAGACTGGTGATTTGTGCTTCTCTCTTGATCTCTCTCTTTCGTTATCTCGTTTATAAAGGTTTAATTTAAGGAGGGATGTTCTATATGCTTTTTCTATGTGTCTTGATGAAAGGTGTATTACTGTTACATTTCTAGTCCTGTCATCACAGGGTTGATGGCTGTCTGTGAATATGGGGAAATGTTGGAAATGGGACCAAGCATGGCCAGGATTGTTGAGCATAAACTAAATAGGGTTAAGTATTTGTTTGTTTTTACTATACTTATGCATGGTTGTTAACCATAAATTGATTTTTGTATCTATCTATAAAATATTTGAATAAAATAGTAAACATTATCATTTTTGATAAAATGATAAAGCCTACTAATCAGAATTTCTAAAATATTCTTATAAAACGAGAATGATAATTGTTCCCAATATATCTTACAAAGGTGCTATGAAAATTAAATAATTTAATGATTATGTGTCAAATAACTGAGTAGTAGATAATAGGGAGATTTTCTTCTCTTAAGGTCTTTAACTTGGAAATCAAGACCTGTCATTTGAGTTGTTCCCTGATGAAAGTAGTTAGTTAATGCATCTCTTTCTTTCTTTTCCTTCATTGCTTATGCACTCTTAAATGCCATATACTGCAAGACAAGAAAGGTGCTCTGGAATTTAGTCAATATTGTTTACTACTCTGGAAAATTAAAATAAGGAATTGAGAGTTAAGAAAATTAAAACAAAAATATACAGACTATTTTAGGACCAAATGTTTTAAGGGAAGGAATAATCGTTTTTGTTTATATTAGATTTATATTTTAGTTTATGTGTGTGAGTCCTGGTATTATCTGCACAGAAGATATTTAAAATATTTAAAGTGTTCAATAAACACAGTTGCTATATAATAATACAATTTATATAAGTGGATGGATGGCTGCATGGAGAATGTCAAAAATTAACATTACATGTGATTTTATGTGTGAAATCTTGGAATGCAAAGCATATGAGGTGTAGACTGCAAAAAGGAGCAAAGTGAAAGCCAAGAGATACTGCAGGATGAAACACATGAATGAACATCTTCCCTAGAGTAATGGTAGATACATTGCACAATGTTTTGTGGGAATACAATGATGTAAAGAAAATAACCTACATTTTTATGCCAAAGAACAAGTAGAAGTCATATTCCTTCTATCACTGTCCTGCCGCATGTGTTACTAAGCACATATGCACAACAACTTCTGACAGTATGGCCATACATATTTAATATGGGTATTTTGTTGACAGAGCACATGAAAATTGACTCATTTCTGGGGAGCTCCATTACCAACTCTGACCGCCTTACAGTTCTGTTGAGAAATGAAGTATAGCATCAGGTTACTAGACAACTCTGTGGCTTTTTTTTTATTTAAAGTACTTCCTGAAACTCACGTATTTCTACTAGCTGATTCCATTCATATCATTTTGAACATAAATTGGATATTGTGTTTAGAAATATGCTGCATTGCTACTTTCACTAACATGTTTTGCTGCCTCTACATGTCTACATCAAGAGTTCGTATATAAATCTCACATCAGAAGCAAATTTTAACCTTATTCCTGACTTGCATTGAGTATATATGTACATACATGTATATAATGTACATATATGTATGTGTGTGTATATGTGTGTGTGTGTGTATATATATGTGTATATATATGTATAATTTTAACCATTCAGGCTAGTAGCTAAAGGTATCCTCACACTATTAGAAATAACATAAATGACTGAAGAGTGATTCTATTTCTTTTAACTTTTACACAGAATAAAATTTTAATTATCCAGCCTGACTTACCCCTCACTAATCCTCACAATGTAATATATCTGAATTAATAGCAAATCTGTCTCACAGCAGCCTGTTGACATTTTTGCAGTCACTAAACCTTTGAGCAAGATAGCATCTCATCCAATCTTGAAATATTAGTGATAAATGCATACATATATCACGTTTTATGAGGAGTAAAGTAGGCTTTCATCATCTTTGAATCCTCTTTCCATTATATCAGAGGTGAAAAGAAAACAATAAAATGTTATAAACATTTTATGTTTAGTGTATTTTCTCAAGGACTCATTTGCTCTCCATTCTATATTTTAGAATAGTGCACATGTTAGTTATTAACTCTGTATACATGGCTTATTTTGGCTATTAATTACTGCAATTTGATAAGGATCAAAGATACAGGAGAGATTGACAGACTGGGATAAATCTGGACATTTTTACTTAGTGTCTGCTTTGGGATTGCGGAATTATTTTCATTTTACTTAATATGTGATCACTACAGAATTCTTCACATTATAGCCACATTAAAGCAACTGCTGAAATAGAAAGTATGTATAATTATTCAATTAATCAAAGGAAACACAGTTATATATTTCCTATTTCATTTTGAGATTTTCTCTATAATATAATTGTTTTTAATTAAGTGTAAAAGGTTACCCAGAAATGTCACTTCAGATCACTTTGTCCATTCACCCACATACTATTTGCAGGTAAATGAAGACTCACTCTGTGGGCACAGAACTGAAATGAAAGCAAAAGCTACTTTTAGTATTCTGTGGTGACAGGTAGAATAAATATGCCATTTTTTAACTGAAAAGAACTGTAGAAGTGAATTTTATTTACTGTGGAGGTAATAAATATTCCATGGCCTTAGTATCAGAGGAGAGTGTGTATAAAAATATAACCACAGAATTATGTTGAAGATTAACATGAATAGGGTATTTATCATAATGGTATTGACTTAATCAAGTGGCAATACATTATAATTACTAATATAAATTATTACTGTAGCATGCTGTAACATAATGTACACATTACTGCTCATATGTATTATGTTTAAAATTTCCTATATTTTCATTTTGGAAATGAAAAGCATGTGGCTTTCTCATTATAGAAAAATTCACACACCCACAAAGGGTGCAAAGGGCAAAAAAAAAATGATATTTATGTGACATATGTAAAAGCATGTGCTCTGGTCTGCTAAAGCTGCCAGAATGCAATACACCAGAAACTGATTGGCTTTTTCAATGGGTATTTATTAAGTTGCAAATTTACTGTTCTAAGGTCATAAAAGTGTCCAAACTAAGGCATCGACAAGAGGATTTTTAAAAAAATTTTTTGATAAATAAAATTAAAAAAAACAAACAAACAAAAAACAAGAGGATACCTTCACTAAAGAAAGGCGATGGTGTCTGGAAAACCTCTGTCTCCTGGGAAAGCACATGGCTGTCATCTGTTTGTTCTTTGCTCTCAGGTTGCGTTACTTTCAACTTCGAATCCAGTGACTTTCCTTTTAAGTCTCTGTGGGCAAACTCTGGGCTTCATCTCTTAGCTTATCATCTCCAAACATCCTTCTGTCTACATCTCCAAGCATCTGGGTCTGTGTCTGCTCTGAGCTCTCTTTCTCCCTGAGTTCTCTTAAGGACTCCAGTAAACTAGGGCCCACCTTGAATAGGCAGGGTCACATCTCCATAGAAATATTCTAATCAAAAGATCCCACCCACAATAAGTCTGCCTCCACAAGAGTGGATTAAAAGAGCATAGTCTTTTATGGGGCATATAACAGATTCAAACCAGCACAACATGTGTGTTTTTAAAAATGAAATACTTACCTGATTTAGACTTATTCTCTTTTGCTTCTGGTTCGGAAGAATGGAACAGGAACTATCAACCATTATAACTGATGTATTTTTTAAAAGAAGCAGATGAAAATTGAGGTTTAAAAAAATCACTACCAAAAACTACAAAAAAATCAAAATTGACCCCTTATTTTATCAGTCCCATCAGCAGATGACATCTCTTTCCTAGTAGCAGATTTTACAATATTTGTGCAAAGAAAAAAAAAAAAAAATTACCAATCAAAACTACTTTTTCACCCTTTGAATCAAGGCTCTACCACTCCAATATCCTGTCTTCTGAAACATTTGGCAGCCCATAGTTTTTAGTAGTTTCAAGCAAGATAAATCCGTAAGGAGAGTTCCATATAACTGCATCTTATTGCAACCATTAACTGAAGAAGGCTGAGATGAATTCTAATTCAACCTTAGTACACTGAAGCAAATTTCCTATTCACTATGAATGCAGAAAAACTGGATTTCTCACGTTTTCCTAACCAGCTCAGGGTTGAAAGATTATCTTTGTTCAATATATGTTCCCTAAAGAGCACACTTCAAAACTACGTTCCATAATGTGATATTACAAAAGCATAGGACTGAAAAGAAGATAGAAGACAAGCTAATGTGCAATATGAATCTACTATTTCAGGAATTAAAGCTAATAATCAACAGAAATCTATGGTTTTAAGAATTGCATTTCAATAGAATTGTTTCAGGACTTGTTTCACTTTGACCTGTCAGATCTTTGAAAATAAATGTTGTTCTTTTTTATTTTCTTATTACAAAAGAAATTCATGTTTATTGCAACTTCTTTTAGAAAATGCAAATACCAAAAAAGGAAAATGTATGAAACAAGTCAAATCTCCACCATTCAGGTGTTTTCAATGTTTTCAATGCAGATGATTCTCCCTCTTTTTCTATTCTTATTCATATTTGAATATATATTTCTGGAAAAGTAAGACTATACATGACATTCTCCTTGGATCTTTGAATTTTACTTAATAATTAATTGAAACATGCTTCAAGCTAGTAAGTATTTTTCCAGAGCATCATGTTAAATAACTTCTTTATATGAAATTAAAGCAATTCATTTAGATATTTAGATATGCAGATAATGCCATTATTTAGATACTCAATAATTTCTAGGTTTGGTTCCGGTAAAGAAAAATCTTTGCAGCAATATTTTCCTTATATATGTAGATTTTAGAAGAATTAAAATTTCATCGAGTTTCTTTATTTTTTCCACACAAGAAAAACCGAACCTCAGCCAAGAAGTCCTTTCTTTGATACTCAGGAATAAACAGAAATGTTTTAGAAATGAATGCAGACAGAAAATCACAGGGAGGACTAGTAAAAGCAATTTGCATCTACTTTTCAGAATAACTAATAGGAAAAGCAACTCTTTCTAAATGTTTATAAATTTAATAGTCAACACTGGAAAGGAGAATTGGTCGAGAGTTTAGAAAGAGAAGGAACCACGGAATCAATAGTTATTTACTAAATACATAACTCAATGCAACTATATTTATTGAGTATTTATTAAGTGCTAATGCTGAATTAGATATTAAGGATGGAGAAGGAATCAAACCCTACCCTTTTTTCAAGGATAATTTGATATTTGGGAAGATGAAATAAGGTAAATATGGAACTGAAAGCCAGAGATATGCTGCAAATGTTATAGGAAGAATTAGAGGAGGAAGTCAGGAAAAAATGTCAGGAAAGAAAGTGATCAATATTAGCCAATGTAGGCATGAATGATTCAGAAACAAAAGACAGAATTTGAACTTGATGCTGAACAAGGCTGATTTTAGATAACAATATATCTGCTTCTGCAAACATAGTTAACTCACCTTACTGTCTATCATTTTACTTTGTTTTTGATGTCACAAAATATTCTCCTTCATAGAAGATGCTCAGTGACAAATGTTAAAAAAAAGAAAGAAAAAAAATTGGTAAAACAGACTCACAGAGTTCTTAGCAGTTTCCATGACCATTGTAATGTCCCCCTTTTAAACAATCCATTTGGGAATATATTTACACATGTAATAATCTGGTTCTTCTAATAATGCATTTCTCTTAATAAAGAAGTATCTGAAAGAGAGAAAAATATAAACCTATTGGTAGAGATGGCAAAAGGTAATATGGAAACCACAGTGATAGACGGCTAAATAATAAGCACAGAAGCTTGTTTTCTCAGTATCAGAAATATGAATATAGTGGATCACTAACCAAAAGGCTAATTTTGAAAGCATGAGAGAATGATTGCAGAAATAATTGTGAAAATTCTTAATTGATAATAAGAATTTCATTATCCATTCATTTAAAGTTATGTTTTGTGGATTAGAGTATCCTTCAGTATTAATTAAAACCTTGGGGCCACTTGCTATAATGTGTCTAAATATGGTACTGACACAATGATCAAGTGGGGAAATGGTTGCTATGTACCCTTGCTAGGTATTATCAAAAAACTGAAATTAATAGTTATTTGACATATTAAATTGTTTCACCTTGTTGCTGAACTACCTTCACAATAGGCCTTTATTAGTAAGTAATGACTGTATAAAAGGACCAACAATTTTCTTCCATAATAGAAATGAAGAAATCACAAGAAGGCTTTAAGTTCTTGTTATTTTTTCTGGAATAACATCTGGAAAACTAGAAATACTCCAAATTTCATGAGGTTATGACTGATGTATATCACATAAAATCATAAAGTACTAAATACTATTTGTAATTGTCTTCAGTATGTGTTTACATCGATTCCACAGATTTTCAAATAATAATGTATGACTGAACTTCTTGCCACATGGAAAGCAATGAGTGAAAGAATAACTCTTTTCATCTTTACAACAGCTTCAGAAAATGTTTCACAAATTGCAGTTTGCAATTAATGAACCTAGAAGTTACAGAAAGCACAACTAAGAGTATCATTACTTGGTGTATTTTTTTCACATGTATGCAGATTAAAGGTTTCCAGTATTGGCTCAGCATCTCAGTGGTTTCATTAAGGATCCCTTTTCTTCTATCTTTGTGTTTTATTGCCATTGGCAAGTTGGCCTTTCATCTCATGGTCACAAGATAGGTGCTCAAATTGCAGTCAGTTATAAGGGCAGAAAGGTGAAGTATTTCCTTTTTGTCAAAATGTCTTTGTGTGTGTGTGAGAGAGAGAGAGAGGGAGAGAGAGAGACAGAGACAGAGACAGAGACAGAGATCAAAGTTCTACCCAGAATACCCTTGTCTACAACTCACTAATCAGAACCTGGTCACATGCCCGAGGCAAAGAGATTAGCATGACTAGTAATGATCAATCATAAAAATTACCCCTTGTGGCTTACGTGGGGGCCATGCCTGCCCTATAATCAAGAGATATTCCCCTGCTGTCTATGCCATTATAAGAAGTGTGCATTTATGCAGTGGGAAGCAACCAAATAGTTTCTAACTGCAGCATCACAGAACTTGGTCTTCCTTTTTAATGGTCACTCTGGGTGCCTTATGGAAAATGAATTGTCATGGTTCTAGAGTCAAAGAGATTAGCAGTTAAAAGCTTGAGTAGCTCTGGAGAGAGACGGGAAATGTCCAGGCTCTACATGTGGCAGTGGAAATGGAAGAATGTGTGAATGAAGAATATTTGTGACAATGTTGCAGAATTACCATAATCAGATATAACTTTCTTGTTATGCCCACTGAACTGAAGGGGCACTGTTGTATATTCAGAGACTCCCTAGCACACCTTGGCCCCAACTTCTGAATATGATACCACAGCTTAAATTCATTGGCATTTCTTAAACTTCATAAATTCAAATCTTGCGATTTGAACTGTTAAGAACATCTGAGCCACTCACTGAAATCTTTTGAATAGTGTGTTCTCACAAGGCAATTCTGCCCTTTGCAGAATTGCCTCTCTTGTCTTTGTAATTGAAGCAACAGTGTAAACTTCATGCCAGGTACAGAGATTCTACATATAAAAAAATTGCAGCAAACTTTAGGGGCTGTTTTCTCAATTCTACTGACCCCACCGACAAAAGTCCTGTGCCAACACAGTATGAATATCATTCCCATAAGAAACATATCTTTTACTTCCTTTATTGAAGGTACGTATATGCTATCACATCAAAGGGACTCTACTGGAGTCCATATATCTGTAAGATTTAGTTCACTCAAGAGATGCCTTTTGGAAGGTACTCCACAGGATATTACAATGAAACTCGGAAAATCCCCAAAAGTGACACAATATTAAACTTGGAAAGGTATAAGATTTTTCTTGCCTCTTCTTCTTTCAGCTTCATACTTGGAAAAGGCCATCTTCCCTGCAAGTATAACTCTTAGTGTTGGACAGTAAAATATTTATCCCAATAATCTGTGACTTGGTGTCAAGTCACACTTATTGCTCGTGTACATCTAATTATATTGGGTTATTATGAAAACATACTCTCACATTTTCTCAATATTTTTTGGTGTGTTTGGGAGTGTGTGTGTATATATGTGTATCTGTTTATATGTGTGTGGCATAAACAGGTATTTGCATTAAAACAAAGTTTCTCTATATCTTGGGACTTGCTTCATTTGGCTCAGTTGTCCTCTTAGATGTTAAAGTCCTGCTGCTAAACTCCATTTGCGTGGCAGGAGCCATTATGTCTGTTGGCAGATTTGCCTCATTTGGATTACCAATCTGCCTGCTGGATTTTAAAGACTGACTGGTCTTGGTTTATATTTGCCAATTTGCATTTTCTCTGCAAAAATATGTTTTATTATTAAACAGTGGACCACATAATGTTCACACATTTCTATACTCACTAAATACTGCTTTATTTGGTCTTTTTTCATTGTTCTTCATGGGGTGTCTACTTAGCATGCCTGTCCATCCCTAGATATTCTTTCAAATTTTCAATACTCAGTTTATGCTTTAAGAAGCCACAGTAAATGTATTCTTTTAAACCCACATCACAACCCACTGTGACAGCGAATAACTGCCAGACTGCCCTAGAAAATCTAAGCAGAATAACTACCACCGTCTATAGGGCACCTCCAATTCCTACTCAGGCTCCAAGACAGACAAAGCAGCTCTATACTCTAAGCCTTCTTGCTCTTACCAGGTCACTGATTCTAATTATGAAGCTTAAGCCAAAATGGTGCTGCAAAGTTCATGTTGATTGAAACAAGCCACACATTCATGATCTCACTTATATGAAATAATTAGAAGATACAAATTCTAATTCAGAAACTAGAATACAGGTTACCAGGGTCTGGGATGGGAGTGTTATTGTTAATTTTATGTGTCAACTTGGTTAGGTTATGGCATCCAGTTTTTGGGTCAAGTAAGCACTGGCCTGATTGTTATTGTAAGGGTATTGGGTAGATTTAAATCATTAGTCAGTTGATTGCATCTATAGCTGATTGCATCAACAAGCAACAAAGAAAATAAGCTTCAGCAATGAAAGAAGTCTCTTCCAATCAGTCGAAGTCCT
This sequence comes from Choloepus didactylus, assembly GCF_015220235.1. Classification (NCBI taxonomy): domain Eukaryota; kingdom Metazoa; phylum Chordata; class Mammalia; order Pilosa; family Megalonychidae; genus Choloepus; species Choloepus didactylus. Next base: position 31,183,678 of record NC_051309.1, read on the forward strand.
TAAAGGGAGAACTGATGACTTCTGCAGTGGGAAAGAAGAATTTCTGTCTTTACATTAGCCAGCCAGCTTCTCCTGGAGAATTCATCATCACCCAATTTAAATTCATCATCCCAACTTGCAGTCTGCCCTTTGGAATTTGGACTTGCTGATCCCACAGTTGCATGAGCCAATTCTTATAATAAATCTCCTAATATTTATAAATATATTTACATATCTGCTGTTTCTATGTAGAACTCTGACTAATACAGGGATTTAATACTTAAATGGCACAGAATTTCTGTTTGGGATGATGAAAAAGTTTTGGTAACAGATGATAATGAAGGTAGCACAACATTGTGAATGTAATTATATCATTGAATTGTACATTTGATAGCGGTTGAAATGGGAATTTTTAGGTTGTATATAAGTTATCAGTCTAATTTAAAAAATACAAAACAAAGAACTGTACAACCCAGAGTGAACCTTAATGTAATTGTGGACTACAGTTAATAATATAATTATAATAATATTGTTTCATCAATTGTCACAAAGTTAACACACTAACACAAAATGTTAAAAGGGAAACTACTTGTGTGTGATAGTGTTTGGGGGAACTCTGTTTTTCTGCATGATTTTTCTGTAAACCTACAACAGCTCTAAAAAAAAAAAAAGCACTTTTTCTTCTGCTGTAAGAAAATTTTTTCTAAATTCCATAAGTAAATTATGACTTTCACTTTTGTGTACAATATTGGAAGTGAACAATGCTATCATGGGAAAATTTTTAGACCTCATAATTGACTATAAACATATAACTATTCTATGCAAGGCCCTTTATTGTGTGGGATTCAAGTAAGAATGAAATCATTCCATGATTTTTCCCAAATAATAAGCTTAACTAATACACTGTTTTTTAATGGTAAAAAGTAGTCAGTTTATAAATGAAAAATAGGGTGGGAGGGGGGTTATTGGGTGTTCATCTTTATTTTTATTTTTTATTCTTATTTTCACTTTTTCTGGTACAAGGAGGATGTTCAAAAAATAGATCGGAGTGGTGAATGCACAACTATATGATGGTACTGTGAACAACTGATTACACACTTTGGATGATTGTATGGTATGTGAATATAACTTAATAAAATTGAATTAAAAATAAACAAGCAAGCAATTTTATCATCTATTCTTAAATTCATAAAATCTTCCCACATCTATTGTAAAATTAAACTCTTGACCCATTGCATAGTTTAATGAACATAGTATTGAATTAGTGTGAGAATGAAGAAAACTGCAAATGAAAAGGAATCCATTCTATGAGCTTGTGGTTCCTAATAGCTAACATGCTTGAATAATTGATACGTTTTAGAAAAATATGTAGATTTAAATGAAAATAAAATTTTAAAAAAAGTAGTCAGTTTAGCAGATATTTTCTTCTGCTGCTGAAAAATAGCATGGGAAAGTAGATTTTCATTGTCTCTTAATTGTAACTGAACTGAATTACCAGAAAATATTTGTGAAAGGGGTATAAGTTATTATTTCTGTTCTCTTTAAGCCCAAGCAAAAGTCTTTATACTACCAAAAAAACTATGTGGTTGATAACTCATGGGAAACCATGGCAGATTATGTCTACAGAAAGACAAAAAAGAAAGACCAAAGGAACGAAATAATGCAACCAAATGTCATTGTCCTCTGAAGTGTGTAACAATATATGACAGATCAGAATAGACAGTAGAAATCCTAGACAGAGTTGCTGGCCTAGGTTTCTCTTCATATCTTTCCGCAGGTCAGATTCCATGACTTGTATAATCATATTTCAACAGACACCTAGAGAACCTGTTGTTCTAGGGACTTGTAGGGGTACAATGGAGGATGCTTTGAATTAAAGGGGGGCACAAACAGGCAGAAGCATCCGTCATTGCGTCCATTAGTAACTTTTGTTGTATGCCACATATCTAGATTAGATATCATTTGTCTCCCTGACACCCTCCAAGCAAACTTTGGACCCTCTTCATCCAGAGTATTTTACCATCCAAATATGTAACACATTGTTAGTCAACTGTTATGTTTAAAATTTTTGTCAACTACAGCATATAAAGTGATTTCAGGAAAGGGTATCTTGCACTTATTTCTGTAATACCCAAATAATAAACTTGTGATTAAAACATTTATAATTACACATATTTTTTTTCTCACTCTGTAGATAAGCACAGTCATTATGAACAAAAATCCCACATTTGGCATATTTTGTGTATTTTTATTATAATCTTCATAATACATGATGAAAAGTGGTACTATACTTATATATTGCATTGCCTTCTTAGAAACACCTTTTTTGGAAATCAGTAGTAGACACAAGATGTAACTCTTAGAAACATATTAGCAAAGAAGATCTATTCATTTGCTGTTGTAACTTGCTTCACAAAGATGAGTGTTACTCAAAGCATTCAAGGACTTCCAGGGAGGTAAAATGAACTAAGTTAGGAACATTTTGGAGATCTGAACAGAGAAACTAGCAAGATTAACAAATGATAACTCCTCCCAAAAAGGAAGGGTCAGCAGTCTAAACCATGACATGCAAAGAACCAAAGAACACAGCAAATAAAGGTCTTTCCTGATAGGGGTTTCATGGTGACAGTTACAAATCAAAAAAGGTCATCAACTGGTTTGTTTACACATTAGTGTGAAGCTCCAGAGCATCCCAGAATAATTTGGGCATAGGATAAAGAAGCATTTGAAAAGCCCTCTTGAAGGACTAGGGGAAAATGTGGAAATATTAAATTTATTCACCTGGGGAATTCCTTATTTTCTCACAGACTTTGGGGACTACCGATTTAGTAGGCTGAGCCCTCAATCTTAGGGCTTGCCCTTACGAAGCCTGTTACTACAAAGGAGAGGCTAAGCCTACTTTTAATTGTGCCCAAGAGTCACCCCAAGAGGAGCTCTTTTGTTGTTCAGATGTGGCCTCTCTCTCTAAGCCAACCTGGCAGGTGGACTCACTGCATCCCCCCTACATGGGACATGACTCCCAGGGGTGTAAATGTCCCTGGCAATGTGTGACATGACTCCTGGGAATGACTCTGGACTCAGCATCATAGGATTGAGAAAGCTTTCTTGACTGAAAGGGGGATGAGAAATGAAACAAAGTAAAGTTTCACGGGCTGAGAGGTTTCAAATGGAGTCAAAAGGTCATTCTGGAGGTTATTCTTAGGCATTGTATAAATAATACTTTTTAGTTTTCAGTGTATTAGAATAGCTAGAAGGAAATACCTGAAACTGTTGAACTGGAACCCAGTAACCTTGTTTCTTAAAGATGAGTGTATAAGTAGATACCTTATACAGTGTGATCATGTGATTACAGAAAACCTTGTGACTTATACTCCCTTTATCCAGTGTATAGACAGATGAGGTTTTAGGTGTTCTTTTTTACTTTTATTTTTGTTCTTATTTTTATTATTATTATTTTTTTGGAGTAATGAAAATGTTCAAAAATTGAGTATGGTGATGGATGCACAACTATATGATGATACTATGAACAATTGATTGTACATTTTGGATGATTGTATGATATGTGGTTATATCTCAGTAAAATTGCAAGAAAAAAAAAAGGTTATCAACCCCAATGCAAGGATTCTAAAAACAAGACCCATCATCCTCCAGGATGGCCGGCATGTTGAGGGGGATGAGATGGGAAACCAGATAACAGGAAAAGGTTGAGAGACTAATTTGAATAAGAAACCTGAGACGAAAGAAGGCAAGGTGAGATTTTATTTCATATGGAAATGCATGAGAGCAAGGCTTATCAGATCTTGGGTAGCAAAGGAAATGTTTTCAGGCTTCCATTGACCAGTACAGAAAAAGCTACCAGAGTTGGCTTTTACCAGAAAAGTCCTAAGCAAAGAGTTATATATACAAAAGATTAGCAGTCACATATGGTAGGAAATTAGATTAGGCCGAAATGATATTTTCCTTGCCCTTGAAGAGTACACACTCTAATAGGAGTTAGGGCTATGCAGAAAGCAAAAACAACACAATATGGCATACACAACAATTGAGAGTTATTAAAACTGTGTTGGCAGTACAGAAATTAAATCAATTTCATTCATTTCTACCAAATTGTCCAACTTGTTCAAAATTAACCTGATTTGTCTATACAATTTAATCTTCTCCTATACTCATACTAATGTCAGGGGTCTATTGGCTTGTCCACATTTTATTTGCTAAAGTTTTTGTTCAAGAATTTTCAGCATCTAGCATTTTTCTTTCACCCTGATTCCAGAAGCTGCTAATTTCCTGTCTCTAAAAGCTCATTTCTTGAATATTAACCTATATTTATAGCACACATACAAAAATTATCCTATGTCTTGATTAAACTGACAAATGGCTATCGTATTATACCTGATTACAGATTGCTTTTTCTGGACAAAATACAATTTCCAAATCAGAGATCATCAAAGACACAGAAGGACAGATAGTACAGGACAAAATACTTACTGAGAAACAAAGTAGAGGAAATGAAGTAGGACAAAATCTCTTTTAGGTATCCTGCAGATAGTTCATAGCAACTACCTGTTCCTTCCTAGGCCACTAAGCAAGCAAACAACTTGATAAAGGTAGTGTGGGAAACTTTGCATGTTGTTACAATATTACAGACATCATCAAATTCATATATTGTATCATCAACAATACCCTTGAATCGTAATAGAATGATGAAAAAAGTGTCCTGAAAGTCTAGATAGACATATAGAATAGTTGGAAATTTTGTAGCTACAGTTAATAAGATTAAGGAAAAGTAACACTAAAGTGATGAGATTTGGAAATAATCTGCAAAAGTAGAGAATCAACAAATCCCAATTTCAACAATGTAACCATACTTTGAAGGAAGATATTACTTACATTCAGTGACTTATTAATTCTATAACTACACAGAGGACACAGAGCTACAAGGTGAAAAAGGAAATTCATTCTCTTTTGTCTGATTCCAAAGCTGTGGGAAACTGAGTCTTCCATGTTGCCTGAGGCATATCTAGGGTGGTGGCTTAGAATGCTAAGCCTCAGGCCTGCATGGAATGACGTGCGGGCCCACCCTGTAAAGATATGTGTCTTGTGACTATGATGACAACGTTTACTATTGTCCTAAACCATGATTACTCCTTCTGATATGCAACAGGATGTAAACATAGGTATCTGGTGGGCTCTCCGGAGCCTGAGGACATTTAGCATATTCACCCTGATCTTCTGAAATAAATAACTGGAGCAAAGGTGCATTATTGTCCACTTACCACGAGATTCAGTGGGCCCCCTGTTCCCTTAATTCTTAATTTTGTGTCTGTGTCTCATTCCTGCGTGGCCCTGTCAGCAACACAAAGCTCCTACTTAAATTGAAATTCTTAAATTAAAATTTAATTTATATTACTATACTTTACAAATTCTGTTTCACTTTGTAAATAGAGAAGTTTTTATTAAATGTTTCCATGAATTATGTTTATTATTACATACTTTTCTATTTGCAATTGCCTCTTAATTTCTGACTCCTTATAATTATTTTGGTTTCAATGATCTTTGGTAAATGATCTTCAAAATCATGATAAGACTTGATGTATTCTATTTGTAGGAAGTATATGAGACATGTGATTAATTAAAAGTAGATAGCTAGGTGGTTAGATATAGAACAATAAAAATCTAGATAGTGAAAGAGAAATCCTAAGAAAAAGAGCAGGGTAGATAGGGTAATTTTTTTTTTTTTTTTTTTTTTTTGACTAATGGAATTTGGGTGATCCAAAAATGTAGCAGCCTTTGGTTTTGTTTTTTAATGGCACAATTTTTATTTTTTGTCTTTTTGTTATCTTCTATTATGTAGCTATGACATCCTTTCAGGTTTGTCTGCCTCTCCACAAATTATGCAATTTAATTATTGAGAAATAGGCATTCAAATTCAGACCAAATTCTCTATTCTATGTGTCTGTTTAGTCAAATTCTGTTAGTTATGAGTGATAGAAATTCAATGCCAAACTGTTTAAGAACAAAAGAAGAATTTTTTTTTTTTTTTTTTTTTTTTTTAGGTTCTTAGAGCTAAATAGTATCACAGGGACTAATCCTGGCTCTAGTGGTCCAGGGATTCACATTATATCATTAGGATTTGTGTTTTCTAACTCCATCTCCATTTTCCTCTATATTGGAGGTTCCCCCTGAGGAATTATGTTTTCTGCCTCTACCTCCAGGCCTGCATCTCATCTACTCAAATTCAATAAAATTGGGAAGAGAGTACACAGCTTAGTTCAAACTGACATGGTTCTCTTGCCTGCCCCTGGGTCAACAAATTATTTGCTCATGTATTAATTGAAATGTACTTTTTAAGTCTACCCCTCCTTTCTCAGACATTCCTTATCTTCTCCTTTCCTGCTTTATTTTCTTCATAGTTCTTTTCTTCTATATGTGTGTTTAAAAAATATATATATAAACATATATATATGCATTTATATATTTATATTTACTTGAAATGAATATTTACTTATTTATTGGTGTATTATGCATTTGACCCAACCAGAATATAAATTCCCTAAGGGCAGTGATGGTTGTCTGTTTTACTCACTCATTGCTTTTCCTCCAGAACACATGAGTATCTGGCATGGATTATCTGTTCAATGAAAGAATTAATTTATTGGTATCTACTGTGTACTATATTCTAGATATTGCAGCTATACCATTACACAAAATATAAAAGATTCTAGATATTGCAGCTATACCATTACACAAAATATTAAGCTAATAGTCTAATGAGAGTGATACAAGATAATTAAATAGGTAGATGACTGAACACGTTATTAGGGAGATGCAAGTGGTAGAAGAAAATATGCTGGCCAGGGCTAAGTCATTTAAACTTTTTTTTTTTTTTTGGAGGTGACCATAACCACAATATTTTACTGTCATCATAATAAAACGAAAGACAAAGCTTGGAATTGGATCACTTGTCCCTTTTCTCTTCTTGTTTCCTCCCAGTTCAAAACATTTGCATCTCTTAACAGCAAACGTTTTCTGACTTTGCAGTTGATCTCAACACTTTGATGCCTCACTACAATCTTCTCTGTAGTTTTAACCGTCTTCTGGAAAATTGGCGAAGTTTGTCCACCACAGCCATTCTGCTTCCTGTTGTAACACTGCTTTCCCTGGGCTAGAGAAAACTTTCCCTTATTTGTACTGTGTCACTTTGTGAGACTGGTGCTTACTGCACTTCTTACAGACACTTCAGCAGGTTTTAGGAATGTTCACCATGTCTGTGGGAGCACTCTCAGCATGAAAAGCAAGTCACTGATTATATAAGGCAAGCTACCCTCAGTCCATTCCCTGTCAGATCTGAAGGGATGTTTCTCTTTGGAGACTCACGAGCATATTTACGGGAGATATTAGAATGGTTGCTTGGTAGACAACATACCAAATGTCCATTCCAGTGTCAATTATAATCTTATTTCTTCACTAAACAAATATGTCCTTAGTGTTTATTACAATTTTTGCACTTTGGAGGCTTCTGAGATCATCAAACATATTAGCTTAATTTCCCAGATAGCAGAGCCTGAAGCAACACCATAAGTGTTTTAGAAAATGTAATCTCAGAAATTTGAAGAAGAGAGAAGAAAGGAGAGTGAAGGTAAAAATGACTCTCACTTTGCATAAAGCACTTGAGAAGCCATATAAACAACTGCTTCTTATTACCTTCCTGCTAGCATAGAAAGAGAGAATTTATCTACAGGATTCCATTTACTCCTGGTACCAGATCTCTCCCTTTTGCTTTACCACCACTACATCTTTCCACCCCACCCCATGAATTCTGAAATTTTTGGAAACCATTCATGGAAGCCTAGCAGTAGGGAAGCTGTAGGGTAGGGCATAAATGAGTTTGGTGTGGACAAATTGCATCACTATTGTGTCATGGACAAGGAAATTTGGCTATAGACCATACTCGATTTGCAGCTGGCACTGAATCAGTTAACCAGGAAGTTGGCAACAGATTAGGCCAACAGGATAGGAAGTGAGGTTTTAGAGGAAGAAACATACTTACCCACATAGACTTTATATTATCCAGTAGAGACAATAAACAAAATAAAAAATATACTCTAAAATATACAATTAACTATGTGTTTATTGATAGAATAAAATGAATTTGAATTTGTCTCATGATTTGGGCTCTGTCTGCTAACTTTACAAATAGCAAACTATTTTATCTCTTTGCAAGTTATTTACATTGGAAAATTTATGTATAACTTTTACTGTTGGTAATTTAACTGTAACTATTATCTTCCCAGTCTGCCTTTTCTCATTTGAATTCAAGTTTTATTACCCCAGGTTTGCTAGGCTAAATATACAGGTCTCTTTGTATTTGTACTCTACCTGTTCCAACACTTCACATCTAACAATTTTATGCAATTTGCTCCCTAATGTTCACTGTGTTCTGTCTTTTTAATCTTTTTGATGAAAATAAATGGAATGAAATCTTTAGTTGTGTGACAGAACAAATCTCTTTTCATTAGCAATAATTATAAGTGAAAACCTATGATTCTTATGCATTTATGTAATAAAAATCAGAATGAGTCACAGTGTAGAAGTCTAGAATATGCTGAGATTGTGTTTGCACATTGTTAATAATCACTTTGAATTTATGAAGTTGAAAACGTATTCCAGTGTTATGACAAAAATGTTCCAAAATGATACAATGTAATACCAAGATGATTTTAAAAGGAAAATCTAGAATAGCATCCACAATGGGTTATCTCTGCACCAAATTAGCAATGTAGCTTTTATTTTTAAAGAAGATTAAGCATATTCTTCATTATTTTATTGGTTCTGGGTGAAAACTTTTCAGCTATTAAGATAATAGAAAATATTGTCAAAACAGGTTTTAGTTTTTTCTACAGTTTATGAGCATATAAAAATTTATTTTCTATTAGTAAAAAAATGGCTTTATTTCTTTCAATTTTGACCATTCTTATATCAGAATTACCATTAACTATTGGATAATTTTAATCTAATACTGGTAGAATGATATTATGGGAACATACTTTGGTTTAAACTATTCTTCATTTGCTTAAAATCTAATAATCTTTTATGTCACATAGACAACGTTCATCATTTCAGTTTTCTGATGAAAGTGGCAGCTATTATTACACTTGATCTTCCAAATTCTGCAACATTTTGAGGGAGCTTTTGCAATTTTCCAAAGATCAAAAATACTTAGAGTGAAAAATAAAATGAAAATCTTTCAATCCTAGCTCTATATGGATTCCTGTGTTTCCCCAAGGGAGAAAGAGGAATACTATCCATAATTTGAGGGAAAAAAAACTTGGGGAAGCAAAGTAAGGTTCATAAAATAGGGAAGATTTAAAAATATATATGTAAATTAAAGTAACTGGGAAGATGGCTTTCTAATTTCAATTTAGTGAGTTCTGCCATCCATGAACTTACAGATAGAAAGAAGTAAATCTTGGTTTTAAAAACAGGCTTCAACTTCAAATTCAGTTTCCTTCTGGCAAATACCTTATGAAAATGCCCATATTTTTTATGTCTCATAATCTCATATTCTCTTTGATTCCATTGTGCTTCAGTGGCAAATTCTAAAAGACACATTTTGAAGCTACACACAACTGTAACAATAATGACATAATTCTAAAATCTCAAAATTAGGGATAGTCTAATTTCAGAAATATTTATACAAATTGAGGATGATATTTAAGTCCCTTAAATCTCTCCATTTTTGTAATTTCTGTCACTCCTTCCTTCATTCCTTCTTGAACTTAGATTCCATGGTTCATCACTTATGGGTCCCTGGATTCATGGAGTCCTACCATTCTTTTTCATTCTTGTTTGTAAACTGGACAATTATTTTTCAATCTCACCTATTATTTGAATGACTTCCCAGCCATGGCCAACAACAGCCCACACATACTTTTAGACTTTTAGATATTTCCATGGAACTCCTAATTCATTAGTAAGGATAATCATCAGACCCACAAGTTCCTGCAGATGAGACTTGTTCTATGTTTTCCACTAATCAGCATGGTTTGCCTTTTTTTTTCCAATGTACAGCATCAGTTTTCTTGCTGCCTATGACTCAGGCCCTAAGACCATAAAACAAATGTAGAAACTAACTTCTGCCCACATGTTCTTTACACGGAAGTCCATACTCACAAAATCAGTACTGCAATCAATGGCAGGGAAGTAGTAAGTGGTCATTTGTACCTTACCTCTTTAAGGCTTCTAATAGAAAGGGTCCAATCTCATTCTACTCTTATTATATTGGCAGGAAAGTGCAATCCTACTTCATGCCCAGAGAGAAAACCTGAAATAGTAGCAAACAGCAATAATGATCACAAAACCCTGTTAAATGTAGTTCTCCATTCTATACACAAAATGATTTTTCTAAAATACAAATTTACCATGGCACCTAAAATATATTATCACCAATTTTTAAAGACAACTTTCAAGGACAGGTCTATATGTCATTTCAAGCTAAACACTTTCAAATAGTCAAAAATGCCTCTAAAAATCTTTGCTTCTTCCTTATGAAACATCTGTTATGGACTAAGCCCCTCACTGAGTGTTGGCCATGAATATCTTCATTTAATCCTCACAAACCCTCTGAGAGAGAATGACTATTATTCTTTCTCTCTCTACATTATTTATGTGTTTATAATGCAAATATTATGAGATTTATTGACTCAAGTGACTGTGGGAATGGGCAAGTCACAATTCTGTATGGCAGGCTTCAAGTTGGGAACACCAATGAAAGTTTCTATGAATTCCTGAGGAAAAGCTGGCTGGCTGAAGTAGAGATGGAAATTCTTCCTTCTGACTGCTGAAATCTTCAGTTCTCCCTTTAAGACATGCAACTGATTGGATGTGATTTCTCTTATTGTTGACTGAAACTGCCTCAGTTGATTTTAGATGTAATCTGCCATAGATGCAATCAATTTATCAATAATTTAAGTCCACAAAATATCCTCATAGTAACAATCAGGACAGTGCTTGCTTGACCAAATAACTGGATATATAATTTAGTCAAGTTGACACATGAAATAAACTGTCACAGATGTCTTCTGATATAATAAGATCTGTAGTAATAAAAGAGACACTGCATAGCTGTTTCCTTGAAAAAATATGTACCTCATTATGTCAGGTACATGGGAAGCATATTTTGAAGTAGTTTGAATGAACTGCTTTAAAATACTGTATTTCTATTCATATAGTGTTTGCCATTCAAAGTAGTAAGAAAAGAAGATCAAGGTGGATATTCAAATGACCAATATGGTATGAAAATTTCAAATCTATTCCAGATAAGAAGGTACAGCTTAGATTGTGGTAATACCCAATGAACAAGGAATAGACTCTAACCTAAGGAATCTTCTTGTCAATATAAAGACAAAGATCACCTGACATTTTAGCTTAACAGCATTCTCTTACATTTCATTTTAACAATGTTGCCTTGAAATTTTCACTTAGAAGCTCTGATGCCAGCTTTCAAATGTAGACTTCCCTTCTCATCCATTCATTTTCCAAACTATTGCTAATCCCACAGTAAAAATGGCCATAAAGTAACTGAGTTCCATTGTCCTTCACTATATATTGAGTAGAGTCTATTTAATTTCTACAAAATAAATTACTTTATTCTAATTCCTAAACCACTTTGTGGGAGAAGGATTTGAATTCGTCAATTTTAGAGAGACATTGAATCATCCTTCAAGCAATATATGATGACATTTTGAGCACAAATATCAAGATTATTATTTTTAATATTAAATATTACCTGAGTGTTTAAAGTGGCTGAGGAGCATATTAATATTAAATATTATTTCTGACATTTTAAAAAGGTCAAATATGCTCCTGTTATACAAAAACTATTAGCAGAAACATCAAATTACTATAATCATTCTAAACACTAATTTGGTTCAAAAGTTAACATTTAGGGAGTTTGGACTCAATATTTTTTCTCAATGAAGGTCAACATAATTTCACTGCTCAAGATTTAGCCAAAAAATTCACTCAACTTGAAAACACTAATTTAATATCAACATTGACCTTCTCTAACTCTAAGTGAACATTTTAATTCTTCCTGCCTGGCTACAGTTGCCACGGAAAATAAGAACTTTTTCAAGTTTCAGCTAACTCTTCCATGAAGTATAAATAATTATTGGGCTTCAAATGTAGCTAAAAGATCTATGAGTTTGAGAAGGATGTTCTTTGTTACTGAGAGAACAAATTCTAGTCCATTATTCACCAGGCACTGAATAGAGGGTTAGACCTTAAACACAAAAACCTGGCTTTAGCTCCAGAGAATCAGCTGCCTGTCTGGTATTTCAAACTTATTTTACTTATAGACTTTAATAGAATAAAATTTATTTTTAATTACATCAACAATCACAGAGCAAGGAGACTTTGGAGGACTTTCTGCACCTCTCTCTTTTCTTGTCTCAATATTTACCTTACTGTTCAACCATTTCTTACTTCATTGTCCTCTCCTTGTAATTTCACATTTTCTCCACCTACTTAGTTTTGTTTATCAGATGGAACTTTTCAATTGTGGTATACATATCCTCAAAGGGACTTCAAAACTTTAAGAACTTAACAAGTCTACATGTTCCTAATTGCTCTGCAGTTTAGATAAAATAGGTGGTTGTAATATGTATAGAATCTTCAACCATAAAATAATATTCAACATATCTTTCTCTTATGTGTCTTTTTCTGTCAATCTATCATCTTTCTTTAAGTGGTGACATTGTTCATTAGAAGCTCCCAACAGCTACTGAAGTCTGATTAATGAAATTGCTGAAGATTTTCAGTATGATAATAACCTCTGTGTGACTAAGCTTTAAAATTTTAAGGGTCTTTTACTTAATTTTGATCACTTAATTCTAACTGCATCCCTATATGCTAGAAAGTACCCTCATTTCCCATCTACTAGAAATAAAAATAAGCGTCTAATAAGTTACATATCTTATTCAAATTCAAACAGTAAATATCTAAACTGAATCTGGAACACAAATAACAAAAAACTATGCTTACAAATGATCTTTAGAGATGAATATTTGAAAATTTGCATTTTTTTGTAGGCTTCTTGGGTTCCAGTATAGGTAATCTCAAATAGCCTACATAAGAAGTATTTGGAATCATTTCACACTGAATAAAAGAAGGTTTAGAATCACCAGAGATCTTGGGAACATTCTACTACCAGACTAAATTAGCTAAAATTTCATTGATATTGTCCATGAATTCATAAAGGGCAGCTGTGCTGACTCACAGATACCAGTACAATTACTTATACACTATGAAGCAACTCATACAAATCGAATAGATGTTTTCATCTATTGGTCTCTTCGATTCATCTTTTATCAATATTATATATTTATCAATATTATTTTTATATATACACACAGAGTACATATACACACATATATTATCTTTGAGTGGTTATTTATAGAAACTGTTGTCAATGAAACACCTGTCACTGAACAAAATTTTTGAATTATTATTGTCTCTTTTGTTGGTCTAGTTGCTAATACCATTTTATGTTCTATTTCCAGAATGCTGAAGGCTCACCTCACTTTTCCCTGCCTTTATCATATAAGCTCCTAGTTTCAGAATATTCTCTTCTCTCTCCTTAAGATGACTCATGCTTGGTATTTCAAATCATTACATACTACCTGTATGATCTTCAACAATGTCTACTTCCACATCCTCATTTATACAATGGGAGAGTATTGATAACTAACATAAGTAGTCAGGAAAATGATTGGCACCTACTAATACTTTTAAAATATTATATACTGTTGCTAATCTATAGAGCTTCAGACTTTCAAACATTGTTATTCCAACTTTGAAATCCCCAATATGTCTTTAATCTCTGTCCTTTGCTTTATGAACTAAACTTTTTGACAGTTCTGAAAGTTTACCTTAAGATTGCAAGTGTCCCACCTTCCCCAGGGTTCAATCTGAAAGGAGACAGACTGGAGAAAGGAAAAACAGATTCCTCTGTCTCAGGCAGTAGATTCAATAATTCGTGGGTTTTGTTACTATCTGGGGACAAATTTTCTATATTTTTCAAATGTGTGCCCTTAAAATTTCAACCTTTTTTACATGAAAATAGATATTTTCAGATATTCCATCTGTGGTTTGTTCACATGTGTAAGTCTCACTCTGCTTTCCTATAACCAACATTCAGCCTACTAAAAAGAAATACTATTTATTCTTCTAAGTATTCCTGCAAGAAGCGGTCTTGTCAGCATGAATTTCATATTCAATTTTCCTGCTGGTTTCAATTCATCTAGAATTAACCAGAATTTACCTGTTTACAACAAATGGAATGAATATTGGGTATTTTATCAAGGATAGTCCTCAGGCCTTAGAGTTTCTTCTGTTTGTTGAAATTGAATGTCATTTAACCTCTAGAAGTGGTGCACAATTTTTCCTGTAGACAGAGTTTCCCTAATTTATAGGAGAAGCTTTTTGAATGAAATAGAGCTGCAAGGCTGGTTTTATTTGTTTTGACTCAAAATGTTTACATTTTTATATCATTTGCTTGCCCCAGGGACCCCACAGAATGTAGGATTTTTTCAGATCTGAAACATCAATCAATCAATATGAGAATTTGTGGATCTGTATTTGCTATTAGTATTACAATCTCTTCTCTCCTGGGGCACCTTATACAAACTCAGTTAATAAAAGAGATTCCCTAGCGGTATTTTAAGTCATGATTACACTATAGATAAATAAACATATCCAAGTACATTATGTCAGTCTTATTTTTAATAGAACATGGGCTTAAAAAGTGTTTGAGGGGCCCAAATATTCTTAACTAGCATGCTGTTTTTGTGGTTGCTGTTATTAATGTTATTCTTAAGCTGATAATGGTGAAAAGGTTTGCTCAATCTGCTATATCTGTATTAATGGAGAAATTTGTTAGGTTATATTGTATTTGAGGGTATATAGAAGAACAAAAAGGAAAATAGAGGAGAAATGGTCATGAGATATGAAATAAAAAGGGTAACAATGACTCCAGATAACTAGTAGGTATATGATGTACATAATAAAGCTAAAGAAAAACTTGATTGAAAAAAAAATGGAGGGTGAGAACAATATATAATACCTCTTCATATTATGACAAAGCAGGCTAGTACATTATCACTATATAGAGGGTATGCCTAAAATTATTTAATGGCAATAATCAAATACTGTTTTTTCAATGTGAAAAACTGGATATACTATTGAATGAACTTTAAAAGTTCTTTGATTTTTTCTTGACCCAATGCATTCAACTGCATCATGGAAGAAATATAAACATCATTAAGATGTTATGTGGATTAAATTAATTAATGAATGCAAATATATATAACCCTGGGACTGGTACATAGTAGGTATGCAATAATCATAACATGACTATATCAATGATAACATTAAATATATCATTAAAAAAGGAAATATTCTATATGAACCAGAAAGAAAATAAATTATGGTTCTTCTTTTAACATTTGTAAGCCATATAACTTAATACAAGGTATATAATTTTCTGTATCCTGGTTTCTCAATCTAAAATAAATTGTCATATATGTGTCAAACATGGAAACCTTGCAAAGTTGTTGTGACAATAAAATTAAGAATTAATTTGATGAATTATTTCTTTCCTTTAACAATTTTTTCTTGGACATATTTGTATTCTGTTCCAGCTATGGACTAGTCACTGGGACTATATAATAATAATCTGCTCTCAAATGAGAGAGTGATGTTTACTGAGAGATGGAATATAAAAACAGATGATGGTCAGAGCATATTTAAAGATAGATATCTGATCCAAAACCTTTTCAGCAATCTGCTGGAGAGCCAAAACCCAACCTCTTCTACACCTACCCAGCAAAGCAAACCATAGCCTCTGCAGCAATTGGACCAAAATAGTCAGGATTTGGTCATTAATTGCCAGCTTTCTTAGTTTTTGCCCCTAATTCCAACTCAGGGTCAATGAGAAGCCAAACATGCTCTACAAATCAATCACCTAGCATGCTCCACTTCTAGATAGTCCGCCTCCATCTTCCCCATGACAACAGTCTCCACTCAGATTGTACCTGAAACCTTCCCTCTTTTTCACTGGAAGCTTTCCCACTTACCGGCCTTACCTGCCTGCATTTGAATTGTTCCCAAACATGATAGTGACTGACTCCCTTGCTATAGCAAGCTCTGAATAAATAGCTTCTCTTTTTAGGTTCCCCTGAGATCCATACAGCACTGCCCATCAATGTGGATCCTAGTCTTTGAGGGATCTTGTTTCTTATGGCTTGTTGAGACCACAACTGTGGTAAATCAGTGCTGGGTTGGAATTCAGTTCTCTTGTCATTGAGTTCCTTCTTGATTTATTCTAAGTTTGATACCCAGGTTATATTATTAGTTCCCATTTGTTTGACATCCTTGGTGGAATGATCCTTTTCATCATATGTTGCTCTCTTTTTTGTTACTGCTTTGTGTTGTGCTAACTACAACTGTTTGGCATAGACCCTATAAGCCTATTGTTGGAGCTGTCCTTACAGACTGTAATTTTGTGATTTTCCCCAGATCAACATCCATTTGACAAACTTTTCTGTGGCTGGTCAATAAAAGCAGATGAGATTCTCTTTTCATATCTTTTTTTTTTTTTTCTTTGGTCCTGGGAACTTGGCTTTTATACATTTTGTACAGAGAGTGTTCTCTCCGACATTCTGTCTGCCAGAAGGAACCACTTGTGTCAAGCTGTGGGCCAAGATGTGAGTTGCCCAGACATTACATTGTGACTGACCATTGCCAGCTCTCATGGTGTCATCTAAGCCTAAGGTCTCTAATATTACATAGAAAAGTCCTGCTTCTTGAATGTACTGTCATTTCAATCCTAACACTTGAACCTATCTTTCTAAATAACATGACTTCACCAAGGATGATCTGGGTCTTCAATGACAACTCTGGGAAGCAAGTGACTTAAAAAAAAAAAAATGTTCATTTGAGAGATGCCTTAGGAAAGAAAAGGAGTAAGATTTCTCAAAATGTTAGCAGGTTTTCATTTTTGTGCAGAGAACTCCAAATTCTGCATTGAAAATTGCCTACTGAAAGATTCTTTAGCCACAGCTAATGAGAAATTTGTCTAACTTAAACAATAACAGACAATTTCCCTAGCAAATCCTCCCTCTCCATGCCTTCCAATTACTCTGTGTATCCAGCTCTCCCTCATCTCCTTTATCCTTCTAATCTTTATCCTCCCAAGTTCCATTGACTCCTCCCTCCTCTTCTCTTTAACCAGACCCTGACCTTTTCCTAACAGCTCTCAAGTGACCCTAAAATGCCATTTGCTTCTAAAGATTTGTCTCTCCCATGAGCCAGGTATTCAGGAAGCTATAGAATTTAAACCTTGAAACTGAAGTGAATTAAGAGCTATAATTAGAGATTTCCCTAAACCTAGACACAACTAAAAAATATTCCTAGTATAATTTAGCATTGTTTTGGGTGTATATGACTCAGGGATAACTGACCCATATCAATTTGTACACATTTGGTCAGAATCTCAGATGATAAATCTGGTATGTGAAAAACTGATAGGATAGAACCAAAAAGGGGCTTACAGAATCTTTCTTTTCTCTGTAAACATGTGGGTTACAACTTTTATTAAAAAGCTAACACATATGTTCTTTGAAACTCTTGAGCTCCCTAAAATAGGATTTGTTATGTGAACTTTTTATGTGGCTTGCTAATAATTTTGTCTAATAAAGATTTATTTGTACAGTTAGAAAAAAAAAGGTTGAAAATAGGAGAAATTATTCTAAAAAATCTTCTAACAAATAAATAATGGGCCATAATATCATCATGGTAAAAGAAAAAAGATGAAACTATAGGAGATTTGGGGAATAGACTAGAAAATACCCTCTGAGAGCATTTGGGAGTTAATGTGGGTATGGCTGTAAGAGCATCCCTGTCATCTCATTTTGTCAATGGAGTTAAAACTGAAATTGGAGACATACTTGAAAACAGAAATTGGAATGAGAAATAATCTATTGGCCTGAATTACAACACCTGGCAGGACATTTTGAAAGAGCTTTAGCATGCTATACATAAATACATATATACATGTATATATATTCCCCAAAGTAATTGTGTTGCCTTATGTGGCAGCCCCTGGCTCAGGGCCTTCCCTAAGGGCCTTGAAGACTGTGCACAGAGCAGCTTGTGTGACCTAGGTCAGTTAAGGTTTGACCTACTCTCCTTGTAAAATCAGGCCTCCTGTGCTACATGTAATCCAGAGTTTACATCCTTCCTGAAACTTCCTGAGATGCTATTATCTACAAGATAACCTATAACTCCCCCCTCTTCTCTGTTGACTACAATCGATCCTTCCCTATGTCACAAGACCCCTGTTCCCGCATCTCATACCCATTGGAATGCCTTTGTCTCAAGCCCTTATAACTGGCCTGATCAGCCCCCCAAGGCGTGGGGTATTTTCACACTGAGCTTTGAACTTGCTGCCATTCAAAGCAGCTTCACTGACTTCCATTTCCTTGTAGGTAAGACCTGAATAAAAGTTCATGTCTCAAACCTTGCCCAGTGCCTTCTTTGTCCTTTGGCTGCAAAAGCCCCCTTGGGCCATGACACTCAGCCAGCCACTAGCCTGGAGACTAAAGAAATGCCAGGCACTGATGACATGAACTTGAGGAAGGGAAAGGGGAAGCACCCAGGCAGGATACCAGGGTGGCCTGCAATGTCTACGTGGGGATGGCTGCCTACCCTCCCAGATAAATGGATGTCTGCCAAGGGAATATGGAAATGTTTGTAACTCTCTGGCTGGACTAATAGCCCTCCGGCAACAGGCCGTGGGACTAGTAGGATTTCATGAGAAAAAGAAAAGCCACCAGGCTGTTGCAGCAGTAGGCTGGCCACTGTTGGCGGCTGTGTGTGCAGCTATAGTAAAGGCCTTAACAACTGACGTGGAAGGCTGCCACTTAGAAGCAGAATTGAAGTTAGAAAGGGATATGCAATTGGCCCAAGCAGAATTGAGAGACACTCTGAATAAAAGTTTAGAAATACTGGCATCAGTACACTAGAGTAAGAGGGCATAAGCTGTCCAAAAGGCAAGTTAGGCATATCCTAGCTTACCCTGACTGGGACCCTAAAGTGTGGGACCTGCTGATTCCTCCTCAATAGATGATTAGCGCTTTTCTGACTGGGAAATTAAAACTAAGGAAAATAAGTGTGCATATCCTCTGGTCCAACAAAAGGTTAAGATAGCAAATTCAATGCCCTGATACCCCAATGAAGGAAGAAGGTGTGGCAGCTGCCACTGCCCTAGCAGCAGCTCCTCATCAAAAAGTGCCTTCTCCTAGATGTACTGTGGCAATATATCAATATAAACTACCAGGGGGCCATTAAGTAATAATTGTACCATCAAAGAATTAGAGAGTATGGGCTTATAATCCCCATTGATAGTCCATTTAATGTCCCTGTCTGGTCAATGAAGAAACCTAATGTCACCTGGAAATTGACTATTAATTATAGCAAACTTAATGTTGTAACTCCTCCTTTGTTTGCAGCTGTGCCAAATATAGTTACCTTGTTGTAGGATATAAATACTCAATGAAGCAAAGTTTGTGTTAAACTTTGCTAAAGCTTCCTTTAGCATTTCTTTATATGCCTCTAGCCAGCTGGTGTCCACCTTCATGTGGGAAAAACAACAATGGATATGTGCTGTGCTTCCACAAGGATACCTCCACAATCCCACCATCTGCCACAGGTTGATAGCACAAGATTTAAAGAAATGGAAAACCTCTAAAAATGTCACTATGGTTTATTACATTGATTATATCATGCTAACCACTAATTCCTTTCCAGAACTAGAAGTCACCACCAGCACAGTGGTGACCCACCTTGAAAGTTGAGAATGGGTGATAAATTGAAGCAAATTACAAGGATCTGGACATTCTGTCAAGTTCTTGGGTATTGTCTGGTTGGGTAAAACTAAAACTATTCCTCCAGCTGTCATTGATTAAATACAAAGTTACCCCACACTGCATACTCTTAAATAATTAATCACTTTTCTTGGTTTATTAGGTTATTGGAAACTGTTTATGCACTATTTGGTGCAAATTCTAAAACATTTCTACACTCTAATTAGAAAAGGAAAACATGGGAATGGGATTTTCCATGGCAGACTGTGTTTAAAATATCTAAGCAAACTGTCATGCAAGCACAGGCTTTAAGGGGAGGTGGACCTCAATATGCCCTGTGAATTGGATGTGGCCAGTGCCAATATCGGCTTTGGGTGGGGTTTGTGGCAAAGGCAACAGGCAAAATGTGTACCTATTGCATTTTGGTCCCAACTATGGAAGGGTGCAGAACTCAGATTTAGCCCTTTGGAAAAGCAATTGTGTGTAGATTATAATGCTCTGTTACAAGGCAAAGGGCTACCTCAAAGGTTCCCAGTGACCTTACAGATGGCCATACCCATATGGGGGTGGATATGTGACACTATAAATAAGCCCCACTCAGGGAGTGCTCAGCTGAGCATGTTGACAAAATGGAAAGCCTACCTCCTACAATGCAGCATTTTTAACAATAGCCCTTTGAGTGTAGAGATGCATGAAATTTTATGACTGGTCTCCTATGTGAAAGAGCAAGATGCCCTGCTTCCTGTAGATCCTCTCAAAGTGACTCCTCCCATGCCCACTGTCAACAGACAAGGAAATTTACCTGACTCTGTATGGTACACTGATGGATCTACACATGGCAACCCACTACCTGGATGGCTGTGGCTGTCCAGTCTAGTACTGACACCATCTGGTGGAAGACTGGAACTTTGCAAAGCAGTCAGTGGGCTGAGTACTGGGCAGTATGGATGATCATTCACAAATGCCAGGTAACTTTTTCATGTCTCTGCCCATAACACCAATTCATAACCAGGTAACATAGAAGTAGATACCCTGGCAAAAATCGGCAGTCTAACACTAACAACACACAAAGCTGCTGAGTGGCTGCATCAGAAAATAGGGCACTGAGGACATCAGACCCTGTGGAGGCTGGCACAGAAGTTTCCACTACCCATCACCTGACACCAGTTAAAAGGAGTAGCGGATGCTTGCCCTTTATGCTCACTGTGGTCACCCAGAATGCTTCCTTCCAAACTTGGGCACATTGGCTGAGACCAGATCCCTGCCATCTCATGGCAAGTAGACTATCTTGGCCCCTTTCCTCTGTCTGAAGGGGCAAAATATTCCTTCACCACTGTAGATATGGCTACAGGACTGCTGCTCTCCTTCCCAGTGGGCAAGACCAAACAACAGGCTACAATAGATAGCCTACAAAGATTAAGTGCCTCCTTCGGGGTCCCCACACATGTGAACATTGATAAGGGACCCCATTTACCAGGCAGCTAACCCAAGCCTGGGCTTCTGAACATGATGTCCTCTGGATATTCTACCTTCCCTACAACCCAACTGCAGCAGGGTTGATTGAAAGAATGAACAGCTTTTTAAAAGAACACTTGAAAGATGATAAAAATTCCCTATAGCAATGGACTTGGTGACTGTATTCAGCACTAATCAGTAGCAACTCCAGGCCTAGGTTGGCTACCCCCACTCCTGTCAAGATGGTAACTGCTGGCCCATGCAAGCTTTGCAAATTCAGGTAAAGGGATCAGCAACCTTACAACTGCAGTGAGGTGATGATAACAATTTACTCTTGCTTGTGCTGCAATAAGATCAACTGTCTCTGGTTCTGGCCCATGCAGTCAGGCTAGTGAAGAATCCTAAGCCAATAGGGTATTAGAATTACACAAAATGCCAATAGTTATTTGTATTATCAATCCAGGACCCCCAATCACCCAGGGAACTGTATGCGTAACTTTGTAAACACTTGTTACCCCCTAAACTGGCAGTAGATCTGACCCTGAAGAACTCTCTGCCACTGCAGGGGGAGAAAATACAGTATTTAAAACCCCCTCACCTGGAACTCTTCTATCTACTAATAAAACTTAGTTTATATATTGTTAAAGCACCTAGCCATCCAGTTTAATGCCTACATGTACCACTAATTCTTGTTAAAAATTGTGTATCACTGTTTCAATAACACATTAACTGAAGTCTTTGAGTATTTATCACTATCCTAACAATTTTAATTTTAAAGTTATAAAGGATGTGCTCTTATTAAAAGGAAATTCATTTCTGTGGTCAAAATTAGGTAAAATTCAATGAGTCTATCCACAAAATATTGAACATTTATCTCATGATCCTTTGTCCCAAATGTTTTAATTCTTTAACTTGGTTGTGGCACCACTGATTAAATCTATATGTACTGGTTTATTGTAAACTGCTGTTTACTATAATGTTGTGGGATACGGATGCAATGTCTGTCCAAAATTGCTGTGTGGGGGTGGATTGTGGGAGCCCCAAGCCCAGGGCCTTACCCAAGGGCCTTGAAGACTATGCACATAGCAGCTTGCATGACCTAGGTCAGTTAAAGTTTGATCTACTCTCCTTGTAAAGTCATTGACCCTTCCCAATGTCACAAGAATCCCCCTCTCCGTTCCCACACTTATGCTTTCATACCCATTGGAATGTCTTTGTCTCAAGCCCTTATAACCAGACCGATCAGACCACCCAAGGTATGAGGTGATTTCACACTGAGCTCTGAACTCACCGCCATTCAAAGCAGCTTCACTGACTTCCATTTCCTTTGAGTAAGCCCTGAATAAACGTTCATGTCTCAAACCTTGCTGTTAGTCCTTTGGCTGCAAAAGCCTTCTTGGGCCATGACACCATGAAAATCAAACAGCCAGATGGCCCACTTCTTCTCCAACTACCCACTGAAAATAGTGTAGATATTTTAAAGAGAAGAAACACTGGGGGGGGGGGGTGCAGAAAGGGACCTATTTTACAAAATAAAAACTAAGACAAAGAAAATTCCATAATTCAGATAAATGAGGGTGTTCCAAGAAGGTAAAAGCACTCAATAGGATTTGGCCTTTCACCTAAACACTCATTTAACTCTAAATATAGATGTTCAAACTATCAATTCCCGGTATATATTGTTGTTACTCTTTCAACATTAGACCCTGCCACTTCCTCAGAGTAAAAGTACCATGCAGGTGGTATTTCAATTAACTTATAGATTTTCCAAATCTCCAAGCCATTAACTGTAACTCTTGGGTTGAAATACATTCCTTTCTGCTCTGTGATAACACCCCTACGAATTTAATTTAGAGAAAATACACTTTCAATGAAATTGTAATATTACATGCATACTAGATGGACTATTTCTTGAGGTTTCAAAGGTCTCTTCTATTCATAATCAAGTTGTTTGCTGTTGATATGCCTTTACCTTATTGATTATATTTGATTCAGTACCCCAGATAAAGATCTTAACACTATACTTGACACTCTATTGAATAAAAATTCCACTGTCATAGGAAAAGTAATTGGATTAGAACACATTAAACTTCATATAGATACTAACAAACTGTTCCCCAAACTGTTCCCTAAACTTTCCTAACATCCCATGAAGCCAGAAGCAAAGGAGCAGTTCAAACATATAGTTGAAGGCCTTAATTCAGAATTCTTCCCATACCCTGCACTAACCATTATCACTCTCCTGCCCTGCCAATAAAGAAAAAAAAAAAAAAAAATGAATGAGGATATCAATTTGTTCAAGACTTTAGGGCCATCAACAAAATTGTTTTCCCTCACTTCCCAGTAGTAGCTAACACAAATATCATCCCATCCTCATTGCCTCCGGAAGCCACTTGCTTCACTGTAGTAGATATTTGCTCTGCGTTTTTCAGTGTGCAGCTTTTTTTGCAGTCATCTTTTTGCTTTCACCTGGGGAGGACAATGGTATACCTAGAAAATCATGCCCTAGGGTTTCTTTTCTATTTTTCCTATGCCTTAAGTCAAGATTTTAAAAGATATAAAATTCCTTTGTGATTCTGTTCTGAGATAATATGTAGATAATCTACTTTTTTTGGAGCACAAGGAAGTATGCAAAAAAGAAACCCACATACTCATTCTCTGCCTTAGTGGGAAAGGGACATAAAGTGTCAAAAGGTAAATCACAATGTTTCTGAAACACCATCCATAACTTGGAGCATGGCCTGTTTAAGGAGAGAGAAACACTTTTTTTTCTCTGATAGCCTAAAGACTATCCAAATTTGTCCCAGATCCCTCACAAAATGACAATTGAGATAATTTCTAAGGTTTAAGTAAATATTGTAGACAATAGGTGCCAAAATTTCCTGAAATTGCAACACTCCGTTATGAAATCACTGAATCTTCAGCAAGAAGGTAAATAGCCTCTGGGTGGTCTTCACTTAATTCACATTAAATAAACAGGTACATTTTCTATGAACAACAAAGAACTGTGGTACATTACATAAAGTGATAATTTTGGCATGAGTAGTGTGGGAGTATATAATAGAAAATGACTTTTACTGGGGAACTAAGGATAAAAAGGCAACCCTGGACTTCCAGTTTCAAGCCATCACTCTCACCCTTAACAAAAAGAAAAGGCTGGACAAACTCAAAATTTATAACTTTTCTTGGACTCATCAGAGAACTGAGGTTACAAGGCATACCCTGCCCTATCCTCCTAAATTTGTAGAGACAGGAGCATTCAAAGAGATACAGCACCCAAAATTTGCTTGCCAGCAGCAAAATTCACTGGATGTCATAAGAGTAGCTCTACTTAAATGGTAACTTGACAAATTACTGTAGGCTGACTGTGGCCTACTATGAGAATTAGAAGCTCCTAGGACATGAAATATTGCGATTCCACTATGTTCTCAAGCTGGCAATAAGAGAAAAGATTTCCTTGTGTCCCTGACAAGGGGAGGTAAAACTTAACCATTGTGAAATATGTTGAGTATTCTCCATAGGGAAAGCCTACCCTCCAGGGGAAAGGGCTTTCCCAGAGAACAATACTGGGAAATCTTATCTCAGCAGAGGGAAGAGAATTCTTCCTGACACAAGCCCCCTCTAGCCTTCCTGTCTTACCTAAAGGAAAGAAAGAAAGAAAAATAATAATTAAATAAAACTAGTCAGTCAAGAACAGGCTTCAAGGAAATAGATAGGAATGCTGCAAGGAGGGAATGGAATAGAGGCCAGAGGGAAAAAATGGTATACAGAACATTGGAGGAGGGACAGAAACAATTTGGAAGACCACAGCCCCAAGACAAAGATACCCCCTACAAAAATTAACCTTGAGAATCAGGAGATTATAGAATGTTCCCCCACCCAACACCTTACCACCTCTAATAGGACACTAGTATAATAATATTTTATTACTACTAAAAGAACTATAGGATACAGGCTCTCTGCAGGTAGTAGCGGTACATAGGGAAGTCCCAATATGAAGAGAAAGATAAAATCAAGGATGCTAGAGGGTTTTGAAGTCTCTGGTTCCTTTAGCAGCAACAAATACTAAACACAGCTCAACTCATAGGAAGATTAACAAAAATTACCACACTGAAGATCTACTTTCTCAGTTCCTATTATCTGATACAATGTATCCAAATTTCAATGAAAAAAATTACAAAGCATGACCAAAAGCAAGGGAAAAATTCTCAAAAGAGACAAAGCAATCATCAGACTCAGACATGACAGAGATATTAGTATTATCAAGTAGGGAATTAAAAATAAGTATTACTGAATATGTTAAGATTATTATTGGAAAAAGTAAATGTAGCTTGAAAGATGGCAAAGTAAGAAGAGAGATGGAAACTCTAAAAAAGAATAAAAAAGATAATGCACAATAACAAATTAACAATGCCTTTGGTAGACTATTGATAGAAGTGGTGTGGCCAAGGAAAGTATCAGTGAACATGAAGATAGGTCAATAGAAAGTTGCAAAACTGAAATTAAAATTTTAAAAAAGAGTGAAATAAAAACAGAACATCTAAAAATTGTGAATAGTGGAAAAAAATGAAAAATTGTAAAAGGCAACCTCTAAGTTTTCTCATTAAAAACAAGTAAACGTATCAGACAAAAGAAATAGTCAGCACATTCCAAGCAGACTGATCAGCATAGAAGCAAAAAGGCAAGGAATTAGGAGAAGATATGGTATGTGCCAGATGAATTTAATATTTAATATGACTATAGCATAGACGATGTGGGAAGAGCAGAAGAGATGCTAAGAATCAGGTTGTAAATAATCCCATAGGCCATGCTTATAAGTCTGGATTGAAATCTGTGGGCATTATGGAGCTGATCTTTATAAAGCAGAACCAAATGACGTGATTTGAGTTTTTGAAATAAGCTTTTTTGGCAGCTGAACTGTGGTAGAAAACAGAATAATCAAAGTTTTTAAATATATAGACACATTTTGTTCTTTTCTTAATTTTTTTTTTTTTTTTTTTGGTGGCGGGAAGCAATATCCTCAACACCTATATTTATGAAGATCAAGAAAACCCTACTGTTTACTTTCTATCTCATTGACCCTTGTCCCATAGTCTCTCTTTAAATGCCAAGAACTTTAGAGCCGGAAGAGGGTGCCCTGGGTGGGCATCAGACTGTCCATAAAACCCCTAAATGTCAGTGCACAATTTTGAATTCATGGATGTTTGTGTAATTTTCTGGGGAAACAAATCTTAGCTTTTATAAGATCATCCAAGGATTTGGTAGTCCAAGGAAGGTATTCTAGTTTGCTAATGCTGCAGAATGCAAAACACCAGAGATGGATTGGCTTTTATAAAAAGGGGGTTTATTTCACTACACAGTTACAGTCTTAAGGCCATAAAGTGTCCAAGGTAACACATCAGTAATCAGGTACATTCACTGGAGGATGGCCAATGGCGTCCGGAAAACCTCTGTTAGCTGGGAAGGCACGTGGCTGGCATCTGCTCCAAAGTTCTGGTTTCAAAATGGCTTTCTCCCAGGACATTCCTCTCTAGCAAGCTTGCTCTTCTTCAAAACATCACTCACAGCTGCACTCCCTTCCATCTCTTTGAGTCAGCATGTTTTATATGGCTCCACTAATCAAGGCCCACCCTGAATGGGTGGGGTCACACCTCCATGGGAGTATCCCACCAAAGTCACCACCCACAGCTGGGTGGGGCACATTCCAAGCAAATCTAACCAGCACCAAAACGTCTGTCCCACAAGACCACAAAGATAATGGCATTTGGGGGATACAATACATTCAAACCGGCACATTCCACCCCCTGGACCCCAAAATGACATTATCTTTCCAAATACAAAATACATTCATTTCATCACAATATCACAAAAACTTAAAGCATTTCAGTAACAAAAGTTAAGTACAAAATCCCATCAAAATCAAATATAGGTGTGGTCAGTCCTAAGGCATACTTTTCCTTTAGCTTGGATCTGTGGACTTAGAACAAGTTATATGCTTCCAATATACAAAGGAGGGACATTCATAGGATAAACATTTCCACTGCCATAAGGAGAAAGAGTAAGGAGAACAGGGTTAACAGGACCAAAACAGTTCCTAAAACCTGCAGGACAAACTCCATTAGATTTCAAAGTCTGAGAGTCATTAACAGAACAACGTTGCATCCTTGGGGCTTGAGAGACTGGGAGCCTAACCCTTCCTAAGGGCCTTTTCGGCAGCCCTTTCCTCTCCAAACGCTTAGGTGAGTGCTCCAACATACCCACACATTGGGGAGACCACCTTCTCGGCCCCACCCTCCTCAAACATAGGGGCAGCTCCCAGATTCCCTTCCATCTCCGGGGCACACGCTCAACCCCTTCAGAACAGTGTGGTGGCAGCCAGGCTCTCCCAGAACCAAATGACATGATTTGAGTTTTTGAAATAAGCTTTTTTGGCAGCTGAACTGTGGTAGAAAACAGAATAATCAGAGTTTTTAAATATGTAGACACATTTTGTTCTTTTCTTAAATTTTTTTTTTTTTTTTTTTGGTGGGGGGAAGCAATATCCTCAACACCTATATTTATGAAGATCAAGAAAACCCTACTGTTTACTTTCTATCTCATTGACCCTCGTCCCATAGTCTCTCTTTAAATGCCAAGAACTTTAGAGCTGGAAGAGGGTGCCCTGGGTGGGCATCAGACTGTCCATAAAACCCCTAAATGTCAGTGCACAATTTTGAATTCATGGATGTTTGTGTAATTTTCTGGGGAAACAAATCTTAGCTTTTATAAGATCATCCAAGGATTTGGTAGTCCAAGGAAGGTAAAGAAAATATTATGTAATATTAATTTCATTCTAAAATATAATTAACCATAAAATGTGTTTGCTATTGCTATTGTAGTTTGACTATTTGTGGACTCTCTGTTCATTCACTAAAACTCAGCCCAATATCACTGCCTGCATGTAGCATGCCTTGATCTTTCCAAATAAAGTCAGTGATTCTCTTTCCTGGTCTAACTCTATATATGGACTTCCTTCTATTATGACACTTCCAAATACACTGTTTAAATAATGTGAGCACATTCTCAGAAACATAATGAAAAATATGTATATATTGGCCCTTAAAATGTTGGTTGAAAAGGAATTTTAAATATTTAAATAAAATTATATTGGGATACAGTAGTGCTTTTGTATATTAAGACTTTTTTTTGCTTGATTACAAGCTGTTTGAAATTTAAACATATGAAAACATTGAAATTCATTGAGAATTGATAAAAATGCTACAGAGGTGATAGGCACATAAATACTAGAGACATGGGAACTGAATTAAAAGTATAATGGACTTTATAAGTATTAGCTTCTAAGTGAATGAAGAAAGTGTGTTTACATTTTCATGCAATTTGGGGAGGCAATCAGCACACACTTGACATATATTAAAAATATGCAATTTCTAGAATTCTGGATATTACCTCACTCTTTTTCTTCTACTTAAGAAAGCACATCAGTGTGCAAGTGAAAAAGTGTGAGGTTATTATAGGAATAATATTATTTCTGTTGCAATTTATATTGTTAACAGTATATTACTAGAGCACTTTGGAAATTTAATTATTAGTAGTAACAAATTAATTACAGCACTGCACAACTATTGGTGACACACAAGTATATATAATACCATTCTTGAAAATCTTTACATTAGAGTACCTTTGTTTAATGTTAGAAATATAAGTATTATAAATACTAATTGTAAATAGAGTAAAATTTCATTATCTACAAAAACAAGGTAATAAACAACCCTTTCAATCTATAGAATTTGTATGTTAAATGAAATAATTCATGTGTTCTTTTCAAAGTACCCTGTACACCATGAAGGATTAATAAATTTTTACATTGTAATTAATTGCTATTGTGAGCAACATGTCCTTTATGAAGTGCTTTTATATACACTATTCCAACTGAGAGAAATATGGCATGATTTTTGTTATTGATTTACTTATAGGGAGACAAGAAATTAGAAAAAAAAAAGATTTGGGGAGTTCATTTTCTATTTGGTGGAGAGACACTATAGTACAGTGGAAAATTATAGACTTACTCTAAAGTTGGATCTCCTGAGTTTCCCAGTCATTGGAGGTATATGCTAGGCTATTTTACTTAATCTCTTTACTCCACAGGTTCCTCATTAAATGAGTTTATATTTATTAAGTGCTTTTCAGAGTTCCTGGTGATAGCAAGTCATTTATATTTGTTTGCTAAATATATAAAATAGGAAAAAAATGGTTAAATTTGTATAAACTATAATTGAGTAATAAAATTCACTTATTGTCTAGCCTTGTTTCTGACTCTGCTTTCTTCAGGTTGTTATAAAAAAAATTGTCACTTTTTAATAACTCATGATCTTTCTTCGCTCTCCTGAAACTATAGAAAACTGATTTTTGTCCAAGTCTCAGAAGTGTGAATCCAAAATAGCACAAGTCAATAAGACTTGTTACTGCAAAGGAGAGGCTAACCCTGCTTATAATTGTGCCTAAGAGTCTCCCCCTAAGTGCCTCTTTGTTGCTCAGATGTGGCCCTCTCTCCTAAATAAGCCAACTCAGTGGGTGAACTTGCTGGCTTCCCCACTACGTGAGACCTGACTCCCAGGAGTGTAAATCTCCCTGGCAACGCAGGATATGACTCCCAGGGATGAATCTGGACCCAGCATTGTGAGATTGAGAACATCTTCTTAACCAAAAGGGGGATGCAAAATGAAACAAAATAAAGTTTCACTGGCTGAAAGATTCCAAACGGAGTTGAGAGGTCACTCTGGTGGACATTCTTATGCACTATCTAGATAATTATTTTTAGGTTTTAATGCATTGGAATAGCTAGAAGTAAATACTTGAAACTATCAAACTGCAGCCCAGCAGCCTTGACTCTTCAAGAGGATAATGGATAAGATTTCTTCTATGCCTCTCTTTAGCTACTTCTTAGTCCAGTTTTAACTCAATCAAATATCACTCTAACTTTAGTGCTGACTTGGGCAAGCCACTTAACTTTATACTTTCTATTAATTGTGTTCAGTAATGCAGTGCTGCCTCTACTTATACTGATGAGATGGTGGTAAATCAGATGTATAGGTAAAAACAATTTAAGATCCTCCAAAAAAAAATATGAGCCTTTGCATGTGTAAATTCAGGCCCCACAGCAAATCCAAACCACAATTGTTGCTTCAAAATAAAGATTTAAATAGAAAGCAAATAAATACATGCACTCAGTGTTGACTTATGAGAAGGAAAAAAAAAAATATCCAGTGCCTGAGCTATCAATGGATAGGTCTATGCTTGGAATTTATGGGCTGTGGCAATTTTGACAACCTTCCTGGCATGTTTGGTGTACAATGTGTTTTTGCTCCATCTCTTGTCACTAAAGGTGCATATAAGCCCTGGTTTGAGTCCTGGTTTAAAAATATCAGATGCCCAATAACTCATTAAACTTTGCAATCCAAAAAAAAAAAAAAAGAGAGAGAAAAGAGCTTCAGGCTTCCAGGAGACCCAAGCCAGGTGTAACATCCCCTCTAAAGACCACACACCTCAGTCACATGAATGGTTTACTCTGCTCCATGAGGCTCTAGGAACTCCGTAATGCATCACCTTTGTGCAGTCATTCCAGGAAATACACAATTGCCTTCTCCCAATATAGAATCAACCATATTCCACAGGTAAATTGTTTCATATTCTGTAGCCCTTCTTTGCACAATGTCCTTATGATCATCATCTGAAGTTTTATTTATTTTCTTATTCAGAGCCACAGTGTATCTCAGAAGCATTACTCACAAGAACTATTACTTTAATTTTGCCCAAAATCCACTCTATCTTCAAGGCATTTAAAGAATCAAATCTGCTTTTTAATGCAAGATTAATAATAATTCCTCTCAATATTTTTATTGCCCCAAACTATTAAGACTGATTAGTGATCCAGTCACTAACAGACACAAGGGACAATTTTTTGACCAAATATTTTCCAATAAGCTTAGATATTTGGAATAGACTTGGGATCAGGAAAGGAAGACACTGTGAACATCATTTGATGATAAGGGAAAAGAAAACGTAGTGGAGGAAAAATCAGGGTTCTGAGAACATAGGCAACAGGAGTGTTCTAGTTTGCTAATGCTGCAGAATGCAAAACACCAGAGATGGATTGGCTTTTATAAAACGGGGATTTATTTCGCTACACAGTTACAGTCTTAAGGCCACAAAGCGTCCAAGGCAACACATCAGCAATCGGGTACCCTCACCGGAGGATGGCCAATGGCCTCCGGAAAACCTCTGTTAGCTAGGAAGGCAGCTGGCATCTGCTCCAAAGCTCCGGCCTCAAAACGGCTTTCTCCCAGGACGTTCCTCTCTAGCAAGCTTGCTCCTCTTCAAAACATCACTCCCAGCTGCACTCTCTTTCTTCCCCCCAAGTCAGCTCATTTATATAGCTCCACTGATCAAGGCCCACCCTGAATGGGCGGGGCCACGCCTCCATGGGAACATCTCATCAAAATTATCTCCCACAGCTGGGTGGGGCACACTCCAAGCAAATCTAACCAACACCAAAACTTCTGCCCCACACAAGACTACAAAGATAATGGCATTTGGGGGACACAATACACTCAAACTGGCACATTCCACCCCCTGGAACCCAAAATGGCATTATCTTTCCAAATACAAAATACATTCATTTCACAAAAACTTAAATCATTTCAGTAACAAAAGTTAAGTACAAAATCCCATCAAAATCAGTTTAGGCTTGGTCAGTTCTAAGGCATAATTCCCCTCTAGCTGTGGATCTGTGAACCTAGAACAAGTTATGTGCTTCCAATACACAAAGGAGAGACATTCATAGGATGAACATTTCCATTGCCATAAGGAGAAACAGTAAGGAAAACAGGGTTAACAGGAGCAAAACAGTTCCTAAAACCTGCAGGACAAACTCCATTAGATTTCAAAGTCTGAGAGTCATTAACAAAACAACGTTGCATCCTTGGGGCTTGAGAGAGTGGGAGCCTAACCCTTCCTAAGGGCCTTTTCGGCAGCCCTTTCCTCTCCAAACACTTAGGTGAGTGCTCCAATATATCCACACATTGGGGAGACCACCTTCTCGGCCCCACCCTCCTCAAACCTCGGGGCAGCTCCCAGATTCCCTTCCATCTCCGGGGCACACGCTCAACCCCTTCAGAACAGTGTGGTGGCAGCCAGGCTCTCCCCAATTCCCTGGGAATGTGCTCCACCCTCTTTGGGGCTTGGGGTGGCAGGACATTTCCTGAGCAACGAGGCGGAAGGCCCGCCCTCGACCTCCAGGGCAAACTCACCCTTTCCCTGCGTGTGGGCTGCTCCGCTCTCTCAGCCCTAGACCTCCTGACTCCAGACCTCAACCTCCATGGCTCTGTCTTTGAAGAGATTTTTCTTTTAATTTTTTCCTTGTCTGTCTCCTCCAGTCCAGACCGGCAATGGCTCTGTCTATAAAGATCTCGCAAAAATTCTGTTGGCTTTGCATGAAGCACACAGGGGTCAAAGCCATCAGACAATAGGATTTTCCACAAATCCTTTCTGCTTAACTCCTTTTCCAATCTTGGCTTGTACTGAAATGGCGGCTGGGTTCCATGTTTGGTTACATCCTCACGTTGGGCTATAGCTTCTGGGATTCCACCCCCTGGAAGCCTGTAATTTTCCAAGCCATCAACTTCTGGTTTCTTTGAACCCAAGAGTTCAGTTCTAAGTTTATCTCTCTCTGCTCGCATTTTACTATAAGCTGCAAGGAGAAGCCAGGATACGTCCTCCACATGTAGTCTGGAGATCTCCTCAACTAAGTATTCCAAGTTGTTGCTTCCAGATTCTTCCTTCCATCTGACACCAGGACTCAATTTTGCCAAATTCTCTGCCACTTTAAAACAAGGATCACCTTTCTTCCAGTTTACAACACATTCATCATTTCTGTTCAAGTCCTCATCAGAAGTATCTTTAGAGTCCATATTTCCACAAACAGTCTCTTTAAAGCAGTTTTGGCCTTTTCTATCAAGCTCCTCACAACTCTTCCAGAAATTCCCCCTTATCCATTTAAAAAGCTGTTCCAACATGTTTGGTATTTGCAAACTCAGCAGCAAAAGCACCCCACTTCTCTGGTACCAAAATCTGTTCTAGTTTGCTAATGCTGTAGAATGCAAAACACCAGAGATGGATTGGCTTTTATAAAACGGGGATTTATTTCGCTACACAGTTACAGTCTTAAGGCCACAAAGCGTCCAAGGCAACACATCAGCAATCGGGTACCCTCACCGGAGGATGGCCAATGGCCTCCAGAAAACCTCTGTTAGCTAGGAAGGCAGCTGGCATCTGCTCCAAAGCTCCGGCCTCAAAACGGCTTTCTCCCAGGACGTTCCTCTCTAGCAAGCTTGCTCCTCTTCAAAACATCACTCCCAGCTGCACTCTCTTTCTTCCCCCCAAGTCAGCTCATTTATATAGCTCCACTGATCAAGGCCCACCCCGAATGGGCGGGGCCACGCCTCCATGGGAACATCTCATCAAAATTATCTCCCACAGCTGGGTGGGGCACACTCCAAGCAAATCTAACCAACACCAAAACTTCTGCCCCACACAAGACTACAAAGATAATGGCATTTGGGGGACACAATACACTCAAACTGGCACAAGGAGTCATGGATATTCAGCCCCACCAACATTGTAATCATTTTGACTAAGTTTAGGATAACTCCAAATTGTTATAGTATATTTAATGGCTTGTTCCAACAAAATCAATTTTCAATTATTCAGCAGAATGCTCTGTAATTCAAATATGTTATTGTCATAATAATTAAATGAGTTAATGCTACCCTAAAGTATAACTTTAATAGGATACAACTGTATTTTTTACTTAAAAATGTGATCAGAATGTACTGTTCCAAAGTTTTTTTTTAACTTTTTGCATTCCCTGTATAGACCACTAAGAATTCTTATCTTATGACAACACTATTAGCTAGTAAGTCTATTTCTTCACTGTAGGATTTGTAAAAACACTCCGAAGACTCTCTGTATATTGTAGAAGGAAAAGTTACTTAATGACAGAAGAGTTATTTTACTTTTCGTTTACTTAAGTGCAATGGGTTCTTATTCAGAACCATTAAGTAAAGTAGGAAGACAGAATAAATGTGCTATTAAGGCTGTAAAGGGAATGTGCCAGTGTTGACATCTGTCCTTTACCAGAGTCAAATTGCATGACTTTGAAAATACATTGACAATTTGTATTAGGATTAATGAAGCTAAACAAATTTCCTGGATGGCATCCAAGTTTGGTAATTTCATTCTTTCTGCTTATGTCTCTATAGTAATTTTAGTTGAGTGGTATTAGAGCTTGTCTTCCATCTTTTTTTTTTCCTATTTTCTATTCATCTGGTAATCAACTTTAAGAAGAATCTGTCAAACTTTAGTTCATCTTGGTTTTCTTCTGTGTAGCAAGGGCTTTCTCTGATCAAATGGGAGTTATATTTAGGAACAACATTCTGAATTTTCCTTTTATAGCCTCAGGTATTATTTACTAAAAGGATGAGAAAGGAGCAAAGTACTTTTGATGACCAAGACACAACCAACCCTGCTTTGTGTGTATTTTTTTTCCAGCATATACTTTCTAAGCATAGTGGATATGGAAGAAATTTTAGTAGATAAGCACTGAGATTACAGCTGAAGATAAACAATTCAAACTTTATAACTTGTTGTCAGTCATGTCAGCATTAGACCATATCTCCAAATAAGTCCATTGACTTTGTATTATATAATAATAATAATAATAAGTAAAGATTCATAATAATAACAATAATAATAATAATAATAATAATAAGTAAAGATTACAGGTGGTGAATTTCGGAATCATTATTGCAATTCTTCTAAGAAATAGTCACCCTTTTTTCTGACTTCTGTCTTACAATTTCACTAGAGGAATGCCATTACCAACTTAATATGCATTGCTTATTGTGTTTTATTGCTCCTTAACATAATGAGAAACAGCAACTGAACAATCTGATGAGCTAATTAGAGTTCTGAGAATCTCAGCTAATACTTATAATCCCTTCTATCACTTGGAATCACACTTACCTCTGGGCCCAAAGGTTGAAGAGTCCCTTCTTAAAATCCTACATTGAGTAATATTATACTTACTTTAAGTGTAACAAAGTATAACCTGCCTTGCCTCATTTAAAAAATGTTTTTGGTTTGTATAGAAATGTTCATAAAATTTCAAATAAAAATGGAAAACACATTCAACTATACTAAAGTGAGTGTTACCTCATTTTCTAAATTATATATAATATGTTAAACATTACTTAATGGGAAACACTAAATATTGATGTTTGGGTCAACAAATAGAAAGTGTTTAGCCTCATATATTAGTTACCACAGGACTATGGGAAAATGGAAGAGTAGAAAACTCCAGAAATCAATCTCTCCACCAGAACAACTATTGAACTGGCAGGAACTGTCTGAATCAACAATTTTGATACTCTGGAGTCTGGTAGAACACTGTGGGGAATCCAAGAAGAGTGAGAGGGAGTGGTTGGTAAATTGCAGTAAATATTGATGAATTTCATTCTCCATGCAGCAGCTCCACTCCCTATTCCCCAGCCTCTGACAGGCAGCAGTGAGGTCTGCAGTCTGTTGGTACCAGGGTGGGATATGTCTTAGTTTCCCAAGATCCTTTGAGGGTGGAGTATAATCCAATCATCATTGATTTTGATCAGCTACTTCAAATCACTGAGGGGCAGCTCTCAGGGTGGCCACTTCTCCAAACCACCTCAGGCAAAAGCAGCAGAGAGTTTTAAAGACAGTATACTTCCTCAAAACCACAGAAAACAGTTAAAGGGCTGCAGTAACCAAGGAAGTGCAGAGCCAAGAAAACACAAGTTCAAAAGCCACAGAACAAGCTCATGCCACCCTTGCTTGGCTTGGAGTCAGCTGGTGCTCCCATTTTGAGTCCCTGCCTTGTTCTGGTTGGGAAACACTGATTTAGGAAACTTCTTTTGGCTCACACTTCACCCCACTCCTAGATTAGCCCTCTAGGTAAAAGTGGCTTGGGGTAATAAAAGCACTGTTAAATATTGAGTCAAACAGCCTGGAACAAAGGACTAACTGCTTCAATTTCTAAAATAGAGTACCTAGGAAATGGAGAAGGTGCATATCATAGGGAGCAGATGGGACATTCAAATTCTTATAAATGGGAAATCCTAAGGCCACTAGCAAGCACAAGCCCAGGAGAAGACAAGGGTCAGAAAAGACAGGGAGGACCCCACACTTCGCATTTGCATCAAGCTGATCTTCTTAATAGTAGCGCTGAAGTGTGAAGAAAAGCAGCAGCCAAAGTAAAGGCAATTTTCAAGGATTATGAAAGGTGTTTGTTAATTGGTTTGTTGGTTTTATTAGCTCCCAGCCCTCAAGGAAATATCTGTTATAGCAAGAGCTGGATACAAACTCAAGAAACAGGCAGTTCAGAGATTAAATCTCAAAGTTAGCACTTTCAAACATTAAAATGCAACAGACATATTTTGTCCAAGACAAACATAGAAACAGGAAATTATGGTCCATCCAAAGGAAGGGGATAAAAATCCATAAAACAATAATAAAGGAGACCAGTCTGGACAAACCAGACAAAGAATTTTTTTTTTTTAATGATCCTGAATATGCTCAAGGAGATGAAGGAAATTACAGAGAAAGAACTAAAAGGTATCAGGAAAACAATGAGCAAATGATATAAAAATCTCAATAAAGAAAATAAATTTTTAAAAGAATCAAACAGAAATACTAGAATTAAACACCAAAATAATTGAAATGAAAAAAATCCTCAGAGGTTTTCAATTGCAGATTGGACCTTACAGAATAATAGTGAACCAGAAGACAAGAGAATTGAAATGAGTCAGCCTAAGGAGAAGAAAGGATTAGAAAAAAACAAAAATAGCCAGAGGGACCTGAGGGATGTCACTAAGCATGACCATATATGTATTACTGGAGCCCAGAAGGAAAGTTATAAATGTATATGCACCTAATGGCAGAGCCCCAAAATGTATGGAGCAAATATTGACAGATTCGAAGGGAGAAAAAAAGACAGTTTTACATTAATAGTAGGAGACTTCAATATACCACTTTCAATAATGGATAGAACATCAATAAAGAATAGAAGACTTGAAAAATATTATAAAGCATCTAGACCTAACAGATATATACAGAACATTTCACCAAACAACAACAGAATATGCAATCTTCTCTACTGCGCATGGATCATTCTCCAGGACAGAACATATGTTAGATCACAAAACAAGTTGCAATAATATTAAAAATATCTAAATCATACAGTGTATCTTCTCTGACTACAATGAAATGAAGCTAGTAGTTAATAACAGAGGGAGAATTGGAAATTTCACAAATATGAGGAA
Organism: Choloepus didactylus; assembly: GCF_015220235.1. Classification (NCBI taxonomy): domain Eukaryota; kingdom Metazoa; phylum Chordata; class Mammalia; order Pilosa; family Megalonychidae; genus Choloepus; species Choloepus didactylus. Next base: position 31,221,440 of record NC_051309.1, read on the forward strand.
ATTAAACAATGCATGCCTAAATAACCAATGGGTCAAAGAATAAATAATAAAGTAATTTAGAAAATATGTTGAAACAAATGAAAATAAAAACATAATATACCAAAATTTTTGGAATGCAGCAAAGGCAGTGCTGAAATGGAATTTTATAGCTCTAAATGCTTACATTACAAAAGAAGAAATATCTCAAATCAGAGATCTAAATTCACAACTGGAAGATCCAGAAAAATAAGAGAAAACTAAACCCAAAGCAAGCAGGAAGAAGGAAATAATAAAGATTAGAGCAAAGATAAAAGAAATAGAGAATAAAAATACAGAGATTTTAAAAACCCAAAAGTTGGTTCTTTGAATAGATCAATAAATTTGACAAACCATTAAGTAAACTGACAAAGAAAAAAAGAGAGTAAAGAGATAGCTGAAATCAGAAATGAAAAGGGAGGCATTACTACTGACCACAAAGAAATAAAAATGATTATTAGAGGATACTTTGAAAAATTGTACGCCAACAAATTAGAGGATCTACATAAAATGAACAAATTCCTAGTAACACAGAAACTAAGTACACTGACACGATAAGGTATAGAAGCTCTCAAGAGACCAATAACAATAACAAGTAAAGAGACTGACTTCAAAACATCCAAACAAAGAAAAACCCGGGAGCAGGTGGATTAATTGGTGAATTTTACCAACATTCCAAGAAGAGTTAACACCAAATCTGATCAAAATCTTCAAAAAAAATGAGGGGAGGGAACAATTCCCAACTCATTCTATGATATCAACATCACCCTAATACCAAAGAGAGATAAAAATACCAAAAGATAAGAAAATTACAGACCAATAATATCCTTTTGAATATATATACAAAATAGACCCTCACTTCTATGGGCAATTGTCAAAAATCAACAACAAAAAGAAAAACAACCCAATTTAAAACTCAGAAAAAATTTTGAAATGATATTTCTCCAAAGAAAGTATCTTATACAAATGGCCAAAAGGTACATAAAAATATGTTCAACATCATTAGCAAAATTTGATTTGAAATGCAAATGAAAACACCAATGAGATACTATTTCACCACAATCTACTAGAATGGCTACTATTAAAAACAAGAAAAAATGAAAAGTGCTGGAGAGGATGTGGAGATTACAAACTCTAGTACATTGTTGGTTGGAATTTAAATGGTGTAACCTATGTGGAAAAGTTTGGCAGTTCCTCAGGAAGTATAAAATTATCATATGACCTGGCTATCCCACTTCTAGTTATATACCAGAAGAACTGGAATAGATATTTTCCCACTGATGTTCATTGTGGCATTATTCACAATTGTCAAATGATGGAAGTAACCCAAGTGGCTATCAACAGATGAATGGATAAACAAAATGTGGTATATGTGTGCAATGGAATATTATTCAGCTGTAAAAAGGAACAAAGTTCAGATACATGTGACAACATGGATGAACTTTGAACAAAAGGAGCCAGACACAAAAGGAAAAATATTATATGATCTCACTGATATAATTAGAATAAGCAAATGCTAGAGTCAGAAACATGAATGTAGATTGCCAGGGGTAGAGAATGGAGAGTTAATTCTAAAATGGTGCAGAGTTTCTCTATGGGGTGATGGAAAAGTTTTGGCAGTGTATAGTGGTGCTATACAGTGTGGCAATGTACCAGTGGCAATGTACCAGTGGTGCCGGTAATGCAAAATTGTAAATGTAATTAAAGCCACTGAATTGTAGATCTGAATCTGGTTACAAGGGGAAATTTTAGGTAGTGTATGTGGAGATAGAACAAACATTTTTAAAAAAATCATAGGGTGATACAAAACAAACAGGGAACCCTAATGCAAATTATGGACCATAGCTAATAGTGCATTATAATAATTTTATGCCATCTGTTATAACAAAGAAACTACACTAGTGCAAAATGTTAAAAATAGGCTTTTGTATAGGGGATCTCTGTATTTTCTGTATGATCTTTCTCTAAATCTACAATTTCTCTAAAAAAAAATTACTACCAGTTCATTTATATGTCACACTGCTCTGTTTTATACAAGGTCCCTTGTAAAAGAAATCATTTAAATCCTGAGATTTTAAATGAGGAGATGGACAACAGTAGCAGTCAATCAAAGGAGAGACATGAGTCAGTTACCACTTAATGTGGGTCTCAGTGCCTTCTTTTAATATATGTTTCTTCCTCTATATTACTGACATCATGGACTGTGGAAATTACCATCTTGGTAAGAGAATCTACAGAATAGGCTCATAGTATTTATTAACCTTCACCACCGTCTGACATCTAAGTGCAACATTTCTCCATTGTCTTTGTCAAGACTTTTAACAAAATACCACAAACTTGTTGACTTAAATAACAGAAATGCATTGGCTCACAGTTTGGAGGACAGAAGTCCGAAGTCAAGGAATCAGCAGGACATGTCTCCTCTGAATTCTATAGTGTTCTGGTGGTAACTTGCTGGCAATCAACCTCTGTGACATGGCTGTCTTTTTTGTCTTCTGTCTTTTGTGTTCCTGTGTCCACTGAATTAAAGCCCACCTTGATTCAATTTGGCCACATCTAATAGGATCTTTGAAGATCCTATTTACAAATGAGTCCACATCCACAGGACTGGAGGTTAGGACTTGAAGATCCCATGTACAAATGATTTCACAGCCATAGCACAGCTGGTTGGGACATGAACATGCCTTTTTGTGGTGGGCATGATGTAATCTACCACATTCATGTTTTTCTGGAATATTAAAGATATTGGTAGTCACAGGAACCCATATTGAATGACTGCCTGAAATCTCTGCTGTTTCTTATCTCCATCGTGTACTTCTTCTTTAGTTTAATATCAGTTTGTAATGAGATTTCAGGGAAAACTTTCTAGAAATATCCCTTTCTTATTCATTCATATTGAAAGTAAAAACAAGGTAGAAAATACCATGGTCATTTAATATTTCTCTTGATTATGTGCCTTTAATCTCTTAATTTTAATATCCTATCTTTGTAATTAGTGTTAGTTCCATCTCTCTCTGTCTCTCTCTTTCTGTGTGTGTGTACATTAATAGAGCCCTTGGGCAAAAACACTTGTTCTCTTGATTCAGGCATATCTTGGTACAATCCTGGTTCTACCTCTGAGCTCAGATTTCCCCAGAACCTTCATTACGATAACACATATCTCACCAAGATGCTCTGGCTATTAAATAATACAGTGCATGCTTAGCACAATTCAACCTCCTCCTAGTGTAAGCATTGTATAATGATTATGTACATAATAGACATGATTGATAGCAGTTATATTGTTGATTAAATTCAAACTTGATGATAAATATCCCCATAATTGTGCTTTTTATTAAAATTGCAAGAGGAAATTAAATTTCAAAAAATCATTTTATTTATTTTATGGCATCATTGTTTCAAAACTGTTATTTAAAAATTACAGAATCTGTAGTTTGTCGTAATAGAGTGTCAGGAGGCTAAAAAAAAAATAGATCCTACCCTTGCCTTTAAACAATTTATACTTTAGTGATGAATGAATTGTGTACAAAAATTTATATAAGCACATACCCCATGCCAAATAATACCAGAAATCAAAGCAGGTACATGGTAATAATGTATTTTTTAAAAAACCTAATTAACAAGAGACTCCATGTAAAGAGACATTAGTTGAAGGAAGAGACTTCTTTGCTCACTCTAAAGTTCTATTTTTGCAAGGGCAAATACTTGGAAAAATGACAAAAAGCGTATTTGGTGAACAGTGTTGTTTTTGTGTCCTTTATTATTGATCACAGGATTGCAGACTCTGAAATATCTATATTAGTTTGTCTGGGAATTAGATGAAAATTTATTTCATTACTTTTTTTAAAATTCAGTTTTATTGAGATATATTCACATACCATACAATCATCCATGGTATACAATCAACTGTTGACAGCACCATCTTATAGTTGTACATTCATCACCCCAATCTATTTTTGAATATTTTCCTTACACCAGAAAGAATCAGAATCAGAATAAAAAATAAAAATAAAAAAAGAACACCCAAATCACCCCCCCAACCCACCCTATTTTTCATTTAGGTTTTGTCCCCATTTTTCTACCCATCCATCCACACACTAGACAAAGGGAGTGTGATCCACAAGGCCTTCACAATCACACTGTCACCCCTTCTAAGCTACATTGTTATACAATTGTCTTCAAGAGTCAAGGCTACTGGGTTGGCATTTGGTAGTTTCAGGTATTTAATTCTAGTTATTCCAATATATTAAAACCTAAAACGTGTTACCTATACACTGCATAAGAATGTCCACCAGAGTGACCTCTCAACTCCATTTGAAATCTCTCAGTCACTGAAGCTTTATTTCATTTCATTTCACATCCCCTTTTTGGTCAAGAAGATGTTCTCAATCCCACAATGCTGGGTCCAGATTCATCCCTGGGAGTCATATCCTGCGTTGCCAGGGAGATTACACCCCTCCGAGTCAGGTCCCATGTAGTGGGGAGAGCAGCGTGATCACCCGTCAAGGTGGATTTGTTAGAGGGAGAGGGCTGCATCTGAGCAGCAATGAGGCACTCAGGGGGAGACTCTTAGGCACAAATATGAGCAGGTTTAGCCTCTCCTTGAAGCAACAAGCTTCATAGGGGCCAGACACAAGAGAGAGGGCTCAGCACACATCAAGCCATCAGTCCCTAATGTGTGTGAGAACATCAGCAACAATTCCAGGTGAGGAAGTCCAACACCTCTGTATTCTCTCCAGCTCTTCAAAGGGACCCCAGATATACATTTTTAGTCTCCACTCAAATTACTTTAGGATGTGTTGCTATTTCATTCTAATCTATAAAGACCTACCGTAGCTTACTTCCTATTCAAAGTTCACATGGAAGTTATTTCATTGCTCTTGCACTATGAATTGGAGAGTTCACAGAAATCACAGTTGAGCAGCAGTTTGCTGTTCTTAAGGAAATTTGAAAGTGAACTGAATCCTCCTTCTTGATCTCTTTGCATGAACTCATTTGGCATAATAGCCAGTGATATTATTTATTCCCAATGGTTCTGACATAAAATATATACTATGCATCACAATAGATCCAATATGGTAGAGTTTATCGTTTATATTTTATTTGGATGTGGGTCTTGAACTTGAAGACTAACTTCATGAATAATACTCTTGCTGTCACACCACTACTGTGAATCAAGTTGCTATTTTGTTCTGAACTCTTATAGATTACCAAGAGCTAAAAAGATGAAGAAAACAAGATTTTTGGCCTTATGTAAGTTAAAAGTTTACCACACATCCTTAAATCCAATCAGTTCCACGGTCAGTTAAGACTGAATGGCCATTGGCATTATACACTGTCGTAATGATGTAAAAAGTAAATATGCAAAAAGTAGAGTGTTTCATGATATTAATGTATTAATTTTCATTTTCAAGCAATAGAACAGAAATGAAAACTCATAAAGTTCTCCATTAGTATCTGAAATACCAAACTAACAGTTATCATAAATATGTGATGTATTTATAGAAAAATTATTTGGGGTTCAGATTATACAATTATACTAATTTCCAGTTTGAAGAAATCTTGAGCATTATAATATCAAACTCCTCCTGGTACAAGTATAGAATGTGTCTATATAATGGGGATTGTAGGGTCTCATCTGATTCAAGGGGGTCTTGATATGGTAATGGGGGTGACATGCTGGAAATGTTTGATAGTTGGTCAACTGTAAACAAATAAAGATGTTAAGATTGCATAATTGAACCAGTAAGCCTTACATTAAAATATATCTCCATTCATTCTCTTTGGTAACAATCATCATATTTGTAATTAATACAAAAGAGATAAGAAGCTGTATCCCTACCAGTTAAAAAGCTTTGATCCTCTTTCCTTCTCATTTTTATTTTCCAATTCTCTAACTGATACTTTGACTTATTCTACATTTTTTCAGCAACTGTTTTCAAAAGATTAAGTTTATATATTTTCCTCTAACATTTTTCAATTTCTCTCTTCTAATAGGTCCTGTTTATTGCCTACTTGTCTGAGATACTGTTGACAGTTTCTCATTCTTATTAAACCACCAATGTTCCTGAAGTCTCAGGTAGCAACCATAGCAATGGTCTGCTCCATAAAATAGAAAATGAGGTCCAAACTTTTTCTTAAATGCAACAAAGAGAGAAAAGTTTGTTTTCATTTGCAGTCCTCAGAATCATCTGGCCTCTTCCCTTAGCTTTACAACAGGAAAGTGATTTGGAGCTTCCACCAATGTATTCCCCAGAGCTCCCTGTAGAAACCATAAAGAGCTTTGAGGGTGTGAGATCACTTCCCATATCTCTTTAACTTCCCTGCTTTTTTCCACTAGATTCATCATTCATAACTATGAATAGAGGGAAGATTCTCATTTTCCATGCTTTTACTCTACCACAGCACCCTCAAGGGAGTAATATGTGGTAATATGGGCTCCAGAGTGCCTTTAAATTTTCTAGCAAGCACCATCAGCACACCCAATGGAAAGCATGCCATATTCTGCTACACAAGAGGTTAGGTAGTTGGCATTGTGCCATTCACTTAACATGCTAGGCCTGAGGAGTACAAAGTAATTCATTTTCTGTCATTTGTTGTTCTTAGGTAATATGCTTTTACCATTTTGCCTTCACTTAAAAGGCTCTATTACGTTCAAATGTTGGATTCTGTACATTTGAACTTCATGAATATGGGTCTGAGAGTAGGTTATTCATATTTACAAAATGTCTTTTTTTGAATTGTGAACAATATTTTGAATTATACTTTCTATTTTGAATTATACTTAAGGGCATGGGATGTCAGTGTGATACATTCATAAAGTATTGAATTTTTAGACTAAATTTCCATTTAATCTAGACACCAATTTCTAGACATGTTTTAATAAGAGGATTATGCCCATTAGCCTTGCATCACTACAAAAGCACTCTAGAGATTTATTGCATATATTACCAATTATTTCATAGCATGATTCTGAAAGTGTCAGAATAGGTTGCACTAGCATGAAGTTATGACTGTACAATATCAGCAAAAAGTATAAAATCTCCATGTAACATGGAGAATTACAGTGACAAAAAAGAGGTATAACTTATACTTTATTCAGCATAGTAAATGGAAAGGGAATGACCTGGTTTTAATTCCAAAGCATCTGCATTCAAAGAAGCACTTTAACAATACATACTTCAATTTTTGAAATTTATTTATACTACAAACTTCAAATAAATATTTTTATTAGTAATTAATTTGAAACTCTAGTAATGTTTGGTCTAGTTAAAATTAACTAAATGTATTTACCCCAAATGTTTTTTAGGGAACTTACATTCTTAGTGGCACTGATTTACTTCAATACTCTGTTATTCCAGGCAAGATGTCAGTCTATGTGCAATCTTTATACTTGGGATCATAGACTACCATGCTTTTCAATGTTCCACTATGGTCTCATGATTTTTCTCTATTGATATTCTTTCGTAGCTGTAATTGTGCTCTCTCTTGCTCACTTTTGCTTTTCACTCTTTCACACACATTCACATACACACACATACAAACACATAAGTATGCACACAGTATTATCACTACCACCCTTCTTTGTAATTTGTTTTTAGATTTAATACTGTACCCTTTACCAGACTTTACAAAGGTATATTGTTGAAAAGTAATAATAGAAGAAAGTTGATGCTGGTTATTGAATATAAATTTGATTCCTTTAACAGCTACATGTAAAAACTGCCTTAAATTATTGATAGACCTAAGTTTATGTGACCATCATTGTGATTGTGCATGATGAAACTGAGGTGGTCAGCAGAATGAAATAAGACTGAAAGAATGAAAAATCACATGTGAAGACATACCATGACATAAAAAACGTGAAAAAGGCAGAATCCATGTTTTGGTTTCCCAAAGCAAGTGCAAAAACGTACTGCTTGTCATTATATTCATCATCAAAATATCCACTTTATAAGAAATTCATTAAACTTCCTTGGTTGGTACTATAAGTTACCTCATAGTAACTTATATTTACTTTCATAAATCTTTCATTTTCAGATAAGTTTAGAAAATCTTTTTTTCTTTTGTACTGAAACCAACATAGAACAATATCCAAAAATTCCCATTTAAGCATCTATTTTTTGTTTTGCTCATCTTTTAAGAGGTGTACCTGCAGTTTTAAATACAGCATTTTGTTGGTTGTTCTGGATCCTTATTCACGTTACAAAAATTAACTTGAGGAAAATAAATAAAAATGAGAGTTTATTAAGAAAAGTCAGTAATCTTTAACAGAGTGCCTCAAAGTATAGCCAGGGAGTTAGAAAGGGAACTAGAAAATAAATGACAGTGAATCAGGAATGTTTCTTTCCCTCTTTTGTCACCGCTTCTCTTTGATCCATATGCTTCATTCTCTCTATCTGCAAACTGTGTTCCCCTGCTTTGCTGCACAGTGGAACTGGCTGATTTTTTTTTCTCTAGCTCTCCTGTATCTCTGACTTTTTCCTCCACCACTTTTCATTTCAAATATCTAGGTTTTGGGTGCTGATTGTTCTGACTTGGATCTGATCACCATCCATCCATAGCTCAGTCAACTGAGTTTGAGGAGCTGCAAGATTACTTTGTTCAGAATGGTTGTGGGGGGAGGGGCTATATTATGGATAAGGTGGATGGAAGGATGGGTCATTATGAGCTCTGCAGCCAGTTCAAAAGTTACCACTGCACATGAGATGGGTTTCTCTCTACTTTATAGTCAAATTTACTGAAGTCAGAAGATTGAATCATCAGTTGCAGTAATGAGCTTTCAGTATTGCCTAATTTCAAATAAAGAGGTCTATAATAAACACAAGGTTACTCAGTATTTACAAGTTACTTTATGACAAGTTGTTTATAGTGAGGCTATCGACCAGCTAACACGATTTACGAAACGCTGTTCATGGAGAAGACTGAGAAGGCAAGGGCATCCATAGACAAGAGATTATTACATAAATTTAGAAAAAAAAAATTATTTAAGAAGTAAAAGTGGGCAAAGATGTAAAATGCTTAAAAAGGCAAAAAGGGTAAAATAGGGAAATTGCTATTGTTTTTGGCAATATATCCACATCTTAATAGAAATTATTAAGACCTTAATGGAAGTGATTTGAAAACTTAACCAAAAGTGCTGGTTGAGAGGTAAGTGGGGAGTGTTTCTACAGTCTGTGGGTGAGTGGAAAATGAGACATATCTGGGGGAAACACAATAAGTGAGAGAAAATAAATGGATTGTGGAAGGTAGGAAAGGAGCATATAGATTAGAAATGTGGTGGGATTTATTAGTCCCATTATCACTTTGACCAAACCATTGATTTAAGTTTCATCTCTCCATCTGTAGGGAATGATGCCAGTTCTGTCTGAAGTCTTAAAAGTGTTGATATGATCAGCAATTGATATCATTCATTGGACTTTTGACCATTACAAAGTTTAAACTGGGGTAAAGATATGGTGTGATTAGATCCAAGTGAGGATTCAGAGAATCAGGGCTTGATGGATGAAATATATTCTGATATGTACATTCACTTCCCTGAAATTAGTCTCAATTCCCAGGTAAAAGTATAGAAATTCTTTAATTTAACTTAAATAAAACCACTGAACAGGCATGAAAGGGTTAGTGGAGGCCAATTAATGCCCAGAATGACTGATAGATAAGTAAGTACATTTGGAATTAGGATATAAATGCAGTGAAGGCCAAGAACATGCAAAAGAGAGAAAAAAATGTCATGAACAAACGCTCAAAAGTGGAAACAAGGAATATATAGGAATACTCTGTAAAATCAGATTGACAAATATGCGGACACTAAAATAGAGGATATTAAGCTAAATCATAGACTATTTGGAGAAGCTGTAGACCAAGTCCTTTCTTTTACAGGAAATAGAACTAAGGAATTAGAATTTATTCTAGTAAGGTCACACAATAAATTAGGGTCAGATTCAATATTAGAGCCCATGGTTTCTTGGTTTCCTGATCCATGATTTCTACAGATATGACCATATGCTTGCCATGTATACGCATATGTGTGTGAGGGAGATACAGACCTTTTTACGTTTTAGTGACAAGAACTTGTTTGGGATTTGATACTTTTGGAAAAAGAGAAAGTTTTTGTCTTACATTTTTTTAAGGTGCCATTGTTTTCTACAGTAACTGTGTAACTAATTCAATGTTTTCAAACACTACAAAAAAATGAGCCAATATCCATAGAATTCCTTTTTTTTTTTTTTTTTTTTCTTCAACAAATAAAATATTTAGTAAAGAAACTGAGTCCTGGAAGAATGAAATGATTTACCCAGGATTAAATCACAGGTTGATGTCAGTGCCTAGACCAGACACTTGATTTAATTCCATTGCTAAAATTGCACCTTCCTGTGTAATGGCTAGTAAGAGTTTCAAAGAAACATTCATTTTGGTTTCCAGGAATTAAAGGTATGCAACGTGCATGACTGAGAAGTCAACATGGAGATGGTATAAGCAGAACTATAATCATAGGACTGACTTAATTACATTTCTGCATACTTATCTAATACATGGCTTTCAATATTTCCCTATATGAACTAGCATTAACTTTGCAACAATTCTAAAATTGACCTACCGTTCTAACCACACGGTGAGATTAACTCTTCCTGCTTTCAGTAGAGGCAGCCTGATTTCTTTAAATGCAGCCAGCAGCTTGTCAGTGATTTCTCCCTCCAACACAGAATTACTGTATAGCTTGTCAGTGTGTTTCTTTTTCAGGGTAGCCACCTATAAAGGCAAACACACTGCTGGGAAAAGCCCCGAGTACATCTAAAAATACTTTCCCCCATAGATTATTTTCCCTTTCCTTGCTCTTCCTTCCCTTCCTTTCTCTCCCCCTTTCTCTCCCTCCTTCCTTCCCTTCCTTTCCTCCTTCCTTCCTTCTTTCCTTCCTTCCTTCCTTTCTTCTTTCTGTCTTTCTTTGTCTCTTTCTCTTTCTCTCTCTCCTTTCTCTCTTTCTTTTTCTCTTAGTACTTATAAAGCAAACCAGTATAAACTCATACTACTAGGAATGCAGCTGGGTAAGAAAAGGAAACTGGTCTGTCTTGTAAAGGGACTCTTAGAGATGCAAATGAAAACATAAGAGACATCACTACCATAAGGGGGCAGCCATAACACAAAGGGAAGATAATACAGTATGCAGCGTTGAAATTTTCCCAACAGGGAAACACTGGATTGCCTGAAAGCCAGCAGCAAAACCCTAATTCTACACCATTTGATATCAGATAATTGCAATATTATTGACTCCAGGTTGACTTACTCCTGTCTGCTCATCTTATCCGTTTTCTGAGAAAGAGGTAAAATAATATGATTTGGGCAGGACTCCAATAAGGAATCAAAAGTCTCTAAACCACTGAAGGAATGCCTTTCTGAAATTAATCAGATGGCAACTTAACTGAATGACTCTACCTACTTGAATATTATACATTTATTTTCACTTATGACCCTCACTTTGAGCTTTCGTTTGAGAAGATGAGAAGCAGATCATTTTATTTGACCCATATCCTCCCTAGTAAATGTTAGGCCAATAAATGATTGATCTAATTGCAGCAGTTCATTTAAAATCAGGCCCAAATGCAGAAAGCATTATAGATTGACAATATTTGAAGCATTATTACTCACTAGAAATAATTGGATCTCATTTTCTCCCATTTGGCATGCTTAAGTGTTCCCTATTGTTTTCCTCTGTATAATTTCAAATCGGAAATATGATGAGTTCCTTTGTATGCTCAAGTACCACATGGCAGATACATCTTCCAAACGAGGGCTTGTGCACTTCAGTAGCTCAACAGGAAACTGGTTTTTCAATAAATATCATTCCTGAATAGTCTAGCTCATTAATGATTTTTATTGCATTCTGAAAGTGTGCCAGATCCCTCATGGAACTCAATTACATTTTGAAAACAAAAAACACAATACATGGAAATACTGAAATCATATAAAAGGCAAGCTTTTAAAAATTTTTTATCCCTCCCACTGTGGCACTTAAGAATATAGAAATATAACGTCTCTTCATTCATGCATCAACACATGATGTCATGAAAATATAGAGCTAATAAGAACAGGTGAAATGTGGTTGCCAAGTCTCTAAAAATCCTCTAAAAAGGTAAAAATAAAGTGGGATTGTAGTTTCTGAACTTAACCCTTTGTTTATATATGAAACAAAGAAGGAATTCTTGTAAAATACTTTTTATTCTCCATGGAGAGAACGAAGTTATTGAATAATAGGTTATTCTTCAGCCAGCATCAGAACAATTATAAATCTACAATGTAGGAAATCAACAGAATTCATTACTTGCCATTTAATATGAGGTTTAGGAATCTCCATGGAGAAAAATATGAAGTGATATATGTCTCTTTCTACAGCATGCCTGTTCTCCATGCTATTTCTCCTTACTTTGTAAGCACTTTAGGTGCAATAATTTGTCTATTATAGTGTGTTTGTAATAAATATTACATAACAATAACCAGAAGAGCCTGGAAGCAAAATCTCATTTCAGTTTAAAAGCCAGAAATCTCAAACACACACAGACAGACCTATGCATACATTTGTAAACAACAGTTGTATTAGTACAAAATTTAAGTCAGTAAATGGATGTAAATTATAATACATTTTGAGTGAAACTAACATTACTTTGTTCTTTGAAAATTTTGCATTCTCTCTCATGTTATATCTAAAAATATTCTCAAAATACAAACAGCATATTTAGGTTCAAAACCAGTCATCCTATGAAACAACAAAAATGATTCTTAATGGGGAGAGTGTTATATCTATTTATAGTACTCAATTGTGCTTGATGGTTTTTGTTCTAGAAAGAGAAAAATTCTTATAAGACTATGTCATATGACTCTCACCTGATGTTTTTAAACTTCATATTTAAGATAAGCAAACACAAAAGTGACAATGGAAACATAGTCTGTAAACCATGATCAAGTTAATATGGTTAGAATGATATTTTAGGATGTTGTGTAAATGTAAGTCTGAAGATTTGAATGTTAATTATTTCAGATATATTTTGATCATAAAGGTTAAAACTTCAGCAAAATGACTCATCGGATAAGAGAGTTGCTGGCAAACTTCCTTAAGAGTATAATAATAGAGGTGAGTAACTGAATACAAGGTAGAAATAAGGAAGATGATGATGATGGATTTATGATGATGATGAGGAGGAGGTATTATAACATAAGCGTCACTAAATTCTTTAGGACTACAAAGGTATCCCTATAGTACTTTTCTGCTGATAGGTAGGAAAAACTTAAAGGAGGTGATGCTTTTCAGCTGATTAAGAAATACATTTAATAAGTGGGAAACCCTGGGTGTTTCAAATGGCTTGAACATATCTAGAAATGACAGAGGATTATGAAGGAAAAAACAAAAAACAAAAAACAATGCAATGTGGATGGCATAGACCCTTATATATATTGGCTTAATGACAGACAAACCCCATTCATTATAATTTTTTGAAGCTGCAAAGTTTTGATGAAACTGGACCTAGTATGTAAAAATTACCCTTTGATGTTTACTTTTAATCATTTCTTACATTTTAAATAAAGGGACTTCTATTTTCTTTAACACTAAGTGAACTGGTATATAGTAGCATCTAGATCATTTTGCTTTGGATTTATCTAAACTAAGACAAGAATTTTTGAAAAGGATTATTCAAGATTTGTGATTAAAACAACAACAGTAACAACATTATGGGCATTTTATAAGGATGCAAAATAATTGATATTTATTCAATTCAATTTGGTAAGCATTCACTTGAGATTAACAGAGCACTTGAGCATCATAACTTCTAGTATCTCACATCTGTACTATTTTGTAAGCATCTGTCATAGCGTCCTGGCTACTAAAGAAAATACCATACAATGGGTTGGCTTAAACAATGGGAACATATTGGCTCACCGTTTTGAAGCTAGGAGAAGTCTAAAATTGAGGTGTCAGCAAAGCGATGTTTCCTTACAAGCCTGGCATCCTGGGGCTGGCTGCCGGCAATCCTTGATCCTTGGCTTTTCTGTCACATGGTGATGTCTTCTTTCTTCTCAGAGTTCCGCTTACTTCTGGCTTCTTCCCATGGCTTTTTCTCTCCATGTCTGAATTTCATTCTGCTTGTACATGATTCAGTAATCCGGATTAAAGCCCAACCTTATTTGTTTGGGCTACACCTTAACTGAAGTAACATCTTTGAGAGATCCTATTACATCCATCAGAATGTGACCAAGATCAAGAAGATGGACATCTGGGGTACATGATTTAATTCACCACAGCATCCATGTTACTAAACAGGAGGCTCTGTTAGCCAGAAACCAAGTCTATCTTGCTCACCCCCACATGCCCAGAGTCTATCACTTTGCCTTCTACTTTGGGAAGGCTCAGTCCTTCTGTTGAATTACTAAAGGATTTGATGAACACTAATTTAATGAATGTCATTCATCTGCATTTTGAAGATTAATATTTTCTAAACCAGTAGAACCCTAACTGCTTCAGATCATGAATCCTTTAAAATAATGCCAAAAATGTAACATTATGAAATGTTTCTTGATTAGATGTGCAATTTTTTTAGATATTTAAATAACTGCATAGGATATATATTCTTTTATATAATAAATGTTGATAGTTAAAAAACAATAAAGTACTTTTTAAATGTATATCTAATGAAATATAAATACCTGAGTGATTTAAAAACCATTATCATAAATTTTAAAATTAAAAAAGCAGCTTTTTTTAGTCAGTAATTATGTATCATTTCTTTTCTCCTTTAATACAAATTCATTTATTCTTTGATAAGTATTTATTGGGCACCTGATATGCATCAGTTATTGTTCTAGGCACTTAACATACTGACCAAATGTGACTAACATCCTTGCCTTCATGAGCCAATTTCTATATGACTTAATTCAGTGTCTTCTGGATTAACACTTTTGTTTATCCTTAGGCAACATGTTTCTGTGAGCCTGAATCCTTATGGAATCTTTTTTTTTAATTAGAGAAGTTGTGGGTTTACAGAACAATCATACATCAAATTCTGGATTTCCATATACCACCCTTTTTCTTAACACCTTGCATTGTTGTTAAATATTTGTTACAGTTAATGAAAGCAAATTTTTATGATTTTGCTATTCACTAGAGTCCATGGTATAACTTGAAGTTCACCATTTATATAGTTCGGTTCCACAGATTTTTTTTTTAAATGTTATTCTGTTATCAAATACATAATCTAACATTTTTCTTTTTAGGCACAAAAAGATACATATTTCAATGATGTTAATTACATTCACAATGTTGTGCTGCTGTCACCACCATCCATTACCAAAACATTTCCATCATTCCAAATAAGAACCCTGCATATATTAAATCTTAACTTTCCATTCCCTGTCCCTACACCATCCCCTGATAACCTATAGGCTAGATTCTTCTATGAGTTTTCTTACTCTAATTATTTCATATCACTGAGAACATACAGTATTTGTTCTTTTGTGCCTGGCTTATTTTATTCAACATGATGTCTTCAAGTTTCATCCATGTTGTCACACGTATCAGAAATGTATTCCTTTGCGGCTGCACAATACTCCATTGTATGTATATACCACATTGTGTTTATTCATTCATTGGTAGATAGACATTAAGATAAACACAAATATCAGTATTTTCATCCAATTATTTTATGATTTACAGAGACTTTTCAATTTCAGAGCTCTGCTCAGCAAAAGTTATATATTTCTGTATTCTGATCCTGTTCTATTTTCCTTATTCTTCATTTTTTTTTTTTTTTAATTCAAGTTGAATTTTGCCAGTTTGCTCTCTGCATGATTAAAGAGAGTTGCTCTGGGCACATAGGAAACTAGCTTTCTCAGGGTTACACTTTTCCTTCTCAGTAGTATCTTAGGGCTGGAATTACTTATCTGGACATTTATTTAGATATCTCATGTCACTTGGAGGGTAACAATTGAACATTCCAATTGTTCTTGCAACTTTGCAACTTTTTCTGAGTTTCCAGGCATTTTAATGTCAACTTGGATGCAGTTTAATCACTTCTTATGCACAGCTGCAGATCCCCTCCATCTCTCTTAAGGACTCTTGGTCACTTCTTCTACTCCAACTAGTATTTTGATGACCCATTCTTTATGGACTCTGACATTACTTCAAAGAGGACCTAACCAAGTTGTGCCTCAAACACCTCATGTCTATTCCCTGTGCAATCAAACAAGAATCTATGGCTGATAAATTATAGCATTCCATGGACAGCAAGCACATTAAGATGTGGCTCAATTTGAATAATCAAAAGAAAATAAATTCCAGAGTACAAAACTATCATTCCAACCTAGTTCTTGGTTCTAAAATAGTTCCTAAATGCAGAATTAATTGATTAAACAGTAAACTTGTTCATCTTGGGGAAGGACTCTGAAACACCAAAAAAATTATATGTCAAAATCATTACCCATCCTTCACTGAAGGACCTGTGAATATTTACTAGGGAAATTATATCATGGGCAAATCAATATAATCAGATTTTTTTTTTCAATTACTTTATTTTTATTATTTTTAAACAATCTGTTATTTATACAAAAGACAGGAAATTTCATTAGAAAGATGGGACTGAAACACTGAGCAGTTATTTTTGCTTGATGCCATGGGCTGGGTAGCTAGCTCACTAATATATATCTGTGTTTGCTCTCTGTCATCCCTACTTCATTTTCCTTTGGCCTTACTCCTGTTTCTGGAATTGCATCCTTAATAAAGTCATGGTCATCGGTTTTTGTTTCAGGCTTGACTTTTGGGGGAACACAGGCTAAGACAATTGATCTATACAATGAAAATCAAGTCAGACGGATAGACGCCCTTTCTTTTTAGTGTTTTTTCTTGCTAAGTCAACATTACACACTGTCTAAAATTATTTATGCATTAACTTTTCTCATAGTAATCAATATGCTTTGGAAAAATCAATCATAGTGCTTGTGCCAGTTTAGATGTATTATGTCACCCAAAATGCCATGTTCTTTAATGCACTTGTGTAGGGGCAGATGCATTAGTGTTGATTAAGTTGGAATCTTTGGATTAGGCTGTTTTGATGGAGATGTGACCCACCCATTTAGCATTGGTCTTGATTTAATCACTGGAGTCCTATGAAAGAGCTGACAAACAAAAGGAACTCAGTGCTGCAGCTTAGAGAGACATTTTGGGGATGGCCATTGAAAACAGACTTTTGCTGATGCTTTAGAGATACTAGCCCAGAGTTTGCCCTGAGAAAAGAAGCTAAGCCTAGAGACATTTTGGAGAATGCCATTTTGAAATGCAACCTGGGAACAAGCAGACACCAGCCACGTGTCTTCCTAGCTAACAGAGGTTTTCCAAATGCCAATGGAAAACTCATGTTTTGCCTTGGTCTGGATACTTCTGTGGCTGTATAAATTTACAACCAAATAAAACCCCTTTATAAAATCCAATGCATTTCTGGTATTTTGTATAACAGCAGCATTAGGAAACCAGAACAGCACCTATCTTCCAGATGTAGGAGCAATTCCAATTAGAGCCACTGCTTTCAGTATTAGAAATATCACATGATTCCTAAGGATTTAAAAGTCTTGGATGGCACCTGGGATAGTTACCCTATTTTTAAGATACTTTACATCTATCACTCAAATTATAATAAAATAGTTCCTCCCTGTCAATTAAGCCCAAGATATAAAAGTTGAAAGAAACTTACATATATGTACCCATTCTCTTTCAGTTTAATTTACCTTGAAACATAGTTTCCTAGACACTTGGTTATAGTTTTCTCTTTGCATGTACATCTCAATTAAACACTAGGATATTAACCGAGATTTCTTTCAGTCCTATGTTAAGTTCTTCCAAAATATTTGTCTTCTGCTTTCAAAAGTTTACTTTATTTTCCCTATTCAAATGTTGTTTCAATTTCATATGATCCAAATACTATTAAATTATATGTTTTTAATCCTACGTCATTGTACAATCCCTCAAATTCACATATTGACTTCACATTCTCCCTATTTTGAAGGTCTGCTTGAAATTATTTCCTAGGTTCTTACTCTCAGCTGACTAGCTCATATATATTTTCATTCACTATAAGCCTTTTCTCTTTTTTTGTAACTGAGCATAGCTATAATAGCTGCATTAAAATCTTTTATGATTCTCCCATATGGGTCATCCCAAGGTTGGTCTCCTTGAATGACTTTTCTCTTAGAAAGTGTAACATTTACTTTCCCCCATACTCATATGTTCTCCATTTTTTTTTTTTTTTTTTTTTTTTTTTTTACTTGAAGTTGTGATTTTTATATTGTGGAGACTCTAAATTCTATTGTATTCTTCTGAAGATGTTAATTTTTTTTTTTTTTATTAGCTGTTTTAGCAGGCAATTAACTTGACTGGACTGTTTTTCAAGTATCTTTCAAGTAGTGGTTAAAATCTCAGGTCATTTCTTTTATTCTTTACTAGGATACTTGCAGGTTTCCTTGGTGCTGATACGTTTCAGGAGTCAGACAGATAAATGGGCCTCAATTGTACACAGGATTTGAGGTTCCTGGCTTCTGGCTTTCTTTGTTTCAGAATTCCCCTTTAGATTTTGCATCCTCTGTTGTTGCACTGAAACTTGTCATCTAGTTCCTCAGACCAGAAAGACTTCTGTCAGAAGTTTACCTGAAAAACATGACACAAATTGAGGCCAAAATCTTTCTTAATTCCCTTGATCTCTTCCTGATTTCCTGAGGATACTTTCCTATGTGGCGGGGGTTGTTATCCTTTTTACTCACCACATTGAGTCACTTCTCTTAAGATTCTTTCAAAGCCAGTCATACTGATTTTCAGTAAAAAAAAATGTGAACATTTATACTGTACCACTAAGTCGGAATTTTATTTTCTTTCCAGCTTTTTAACTGATAATCCATGAAAACAACAGTGAACACATACCCACATATTTATTGTAGAAGGAAAAATTGGTTAGCATAACATGGAAAGATCTGAAATGTTAAACTGAATTATAAAAGGTGTTTTGGTTGCTAGAAATGGGTTCGTTTTTACAAAGAAGATTTATTAACTTAGAATTGACAGTTCTTAGACCATGAAAATGTCCAGCTCAAGGCATCAACAGGATGATACCTGGACTCTGAAGTCAGGTGCTAGCATCTGGGACACCTCTGTCACATAGGATGGCAAATGGCTGGCGCCTGCTTGTCGTTTGCTCCAGTGGCTTCCTCCCTGAGCTTCTATGGGTCATATTTTAGCTTCTCCAGGGTTTTTCTCTATAAGCTTCTCTTAATTTCATTTCTTTTAAGGGACTCTGGTAAGGAGATTAAGACACACCTTGAATGAGGTGGGTCACATCCCAGTTGAAATAACCTAATCAAAAATCCCACCTATAATAAGTCTGCACCCACAGGGATGGATTAAAAGAACATTGCTGTTTCTGGGGTACATAATAGCTTCAAACCAACATGAAAGGAAATATTTTTGTTGCCAGAAAATACAACTTTGTACAAACTTCACCCTGAATAATCTCAGAATATAGAAGAACTCAGAGAGAACAAAATATAAACACTAAACCAGAATATCCTCTGGTAATGTCCTTGTGGGAGATAAGTCAGTGTTTCAGTTTGCTAAAGCTGCTAGTATATACCAGAAATGGACTTCCTTTTAACAATGGGGATTATTAGGTTACAAGTTACCATTCTAAAGCCATGAAAAATGTCCAAATTAAGGCATCAACAAGAGAATACCTTCTCTGAAGAAAGGCTGCTGTCATCCGGGATTCCTTTGTCATGTGAGAAGGCTGATGGCCAGCATCTGCTTGTCCTTCACTCCTGGGCTCCCTTACTTTCAGCTTCTGATTCCAGTAGCTTTCTCTCTGAGCATCTGTTAGTCGTCTCTGAGTATCTGTCAGTCCTCTCAGCATCTCTGAGGCATTTCTCTCTAAGCTCTTTCCAAATGTCTCTGCCTTTTATCCTCATAAAGGACTCCAGTAAAGGAGTAATACCCATCTTGAACGGGCTGGGTCACAACTCAATTGAAACAACTTAATCAGAAGTTCTTACCGTCAATAGGTCTGCACCTGCAAGAATGAATTAAAAGAACATTGCCTTTTCTGGGATATGTGGCAGCTCCAAATCAGCACAGTCGGGAAGAGGGAACAATGCTGGAGGGAGACTAAGAAAGAATTCTAAGTATTTACTGAATGGTGCTCACCTTTTATGATGAGAACCCAAGAGCCTATTGCCTATAACTTCATAATCTTATTTTTCAAAGATAAAACAATCCATGTAAATCATATGGATTATTATTTCCCAACCACATCTACTACACCCTACTCTCTTGAGATAACAGGCTGCTTGGCATTATGATATGTCACTGGGTAAAAGGCAATCTGCACCATTAGAAGTGTTCATGTTCTAACTGGACAATACCTTGCAGAGAGTGTTGAGGACAGAATTCAAGGATTAGAGTGGGGGCAGAGGAAGACCATTTGCAGTGTATATGATGTTTAACATCGCTCCAAATATGAGGTACCATAATTCAAACATTTAATTTATCCATTAGGGGGTGGAAGAGAGGAGTTATGCTTTTTGATATCAGATTACCAACACTGAAATTCTGGTAAAATGTTAAATTACATGATAAATAAAAGTTAATAAAAATATCATACTGAATCACTCAGCTACATTGGTATCTTATTACAAATGGTAGATATTCAATGCCAGGTGGTTTCAGCCCCTTCTGTTAAGCAGTACTTAATTTCCTGCATTAAGACCTGCTTTGCATTATGACGGCTGACTTCTAAGTCTCCTGGCCACTCAGCATATAAGAGAGTCGTTTTGCTTAAAACTTATTCTTACTGTTGGAAAACTGACTCAATTACAAGGATTTTTTCTCCTGGGGCTGAAGTAACTTTCTTTGACTCTAATGATTTTTTCCCTCTCTGAAGCTGTGCTGGGCATGGAATTCACTCTTCTGAGATATTGGAATACCAAAAAAGGAATTCTATAGTGACTCCTTCCCTAGGGCAGTCCAAGGCCTACGGTTTAAGTTAAATCTTTTAAACTGTAATAATCGGAAACTGCAAGGGGCCAAAACAATTTGTCAAATCTACATACCTGTGAAGTAGAAATGACTAAATTGTGAAAGTCAAGTTCCAAACACAGATAGTCTATAGTGTATTGTTTGAAATAAATTCTCAGGAATCAGTAGCAGCAGGCTAGGTAAGACATACCTGTTCCAGAGAAAGCCAAGCCCTTAAATAACAAAGAAAATTAATAAGAGATAGTGAGAGAGAAGGTTAAGAAGATAATGTTTATGAAACAACCACACACACACACACATGCATACACATGCCATACCACACCCAGTGACCTCAGAGATTTAAACTACACTTCTGTCCCAAATTTATTGTTATGTCTTACAAACCACTTGACTTCCTTGCTCTCCCTTTGTCTTCTTTGAGTAATTAATAACATATGACTGATAAATTGATTGATTCATGAAAAGGCCAAGACGTTAGGTGGAAAGAAGCCAAGATGAGTTGAACTTTGGAAAAAAAAAAAAAATGATTTCCAGCATTATACTTTGACAAAGAAGAAGAGGACTCATAGGAATGATAGTAGGATTGAAGAACAGCCATATCTCAGTGGAGCAGTACCTGAAAAACACCACCAAAAAAGGAAGAGACGATAAAGGTACTTAGCTTTGTTGCGTCCAGCTTATTGTGTGAAGTGAGAAATAATTAAGGAAGAGGAAATGGAACAATCAGCAAATCCCATTCAGAGAGGGGGAGTTCCTTCTAAGTGAGCATGCTGAAATATCTTATGATAAGCCTGGAATAATTTCAGGAGTGGATGGTCTTCTGAGGAAAGTAAACTCCAAAACCATTGACTACCTACAATTGAAGGTAGGTTGGCTTTAGATTCTGATGCTCAGAGCCTGCCATGTTTCTTTGGATTTTCATTATATTGAAGAGAAACTTGGGTGTATAAAAAAAAAAAGGTCATGAACGAGCTCTGTGTAGTTTGCAATACAAGTTTATGGTTAGAAAGAACAGTGTAAATAACTAACAAATAGGAAGTAATCTCCAGTATTCCTCTAAAAAATAAGGAAGTTTCAATTGTCAGTGTTAATCTCATATTTATAATGAGTTTTTTTCCATTTTCATAGATTCAATGAGATTATGATAACATTTTATTTACCAAAAGGGAAACTGAAATAAAATAGTTATTACAGGAACTTTATATGGTAATTAACATCTCATTCCAACATCACTACACATTTCCTCAAACCACATATCTGTTGCAAACAAACAAAATCCTACTTCATGCCATAGATACCATTTGATTATAGGCAAGACAATATTTTGATAAAGTGAACCTTCAAAACTATACCATCATTAAAAATGTGCATTGAGTATTCTTAAATAATATGTACTTTGGTGATCTTGACTGAAAAGATGGTGAAAGAAAAGCTGTCACAATTGAAATCTTTTTCTTTTTTCTTGTCTCTAAGAACCTCTAATAGGAAATTAATTCTGGTTGTTCTTTCTCAAATACAGTATTGCTTGAGGACTTTTGACAAACTGTGTAATGAAGGGTTTGGTCCCCAGTAATGAATGTCATGATCCTAACAATAAGATCCAACAAACAATTTGAAGTGAATGCTGACTTTGTTGTAGAGTACACACAGAGTCTGACTAGTCTAAGTAATTACTGGAGTTTGGCAGAGATACTGTACGCACAGCTCAACGTGATGGCACCTGCTGAGACTTTGCATTATTTTGAAAATTAATAGGTTCTTCCAAAGGAACGAAAGCTTTATAGCACAATAATTGAATTCAGGCATCAATACATTTGATTTCTTTGTGTTCTTGAGAACCTCTTTATTTTTGGATTTTGTTCTGTCAGCCATGCTATAGTTTAAGGATTGCCCATTTGTTTCAGCCTTATTATTTGTTGACTCCTTTCAAAGAAGAATTAATAGTAAACATTTTGGGAGATGAATTTGCAAAAGATGAAATAACTGTCTCTATGGGATTATATCTATGTGTGTGTGGTATTTGTGTGTATGTATATATGTGTATAGATGTACATATATATGAATTAATGAGCAAATGCATCGATTGTGGATTTATAGTGCTCATTATTACACAGTTTTGACTGTTTACTTCTTTTGCATTTTATGCTGAACTTCTTATCTAAATTGTGCATACTCTAGTACTAGACAGGGAGGTAGAATACACAGTTGCAATGGATAGATGATCAATGGGCCTATGTTTAGGCTGCTCCAAGAAAATAATGTGTTTTGGTTTTTCTCTCTCCATTGTATTGAAGGACAAATAAGGCCACAGGAAAACTATTTCACTAGCTTCTTTTCTTCCAAACAAGTGGTGTGAGAAACTGAACATTCATGATAGGACCCCAGGTACTGTCCCTGCTGGGTTATGGTTTGTCATTTGAATGAATTAGAACACTGGAATCTGCCAGAGATAGCACTAACCCTGAATTTCAAGAATAAGTGCCTGCCTATGTTTCCTAAACTGTGACATTTTTAATTACATCGCTTATTCTCAAATAAGAGGACACAAAGTTGGCTTTCTTTACTGTTCAGATGGTGAAGGCTAGGTCAGATCTAGGTCTTTTAGAAAGTTTTAGGCAAATGTCAATTAAAGTAGAAACTTGCTGTGAGATAAAACAGAGCAGCGGTAGGGCATTTGAAGCCATCATTAAAGAGCCAAGGGATCCAGGGTAATTCTGACTTTGTTGAATTACTTTTCATGAAATACCCTGCACTATTCTTCTTGCCCTACCCATTGTCCTTTCTGCCCCCCAAATTTTAGTCATACCTCTTTACTGCTCCTGTATTCTCATGGGAAATGAATTTTGTTGTCAGAATTGGGACTCCAAGTAGCCAGATTTCAGTTTTTTCTCCTTCATTGAGGAATTCTCCTCCAAAGTAGTGTCATTATTCACATGAAAGCAACTTAGTAAAAGTTATCAGCTGCAAATCTCCCCAAATGCCACTATTGCACATTTTCTTAATTTATCATTTATCTAAAAACATTAGCAAAGGAGACTTTTGCTATTGTACTCAATAATTTGGAGTACAATCTAACTATATGTAGAAAGATCTTTTAAAAAGTAGTTTTGGAGTAAATAATGCTCTTCTAATATTATTTCAAAGAAAATAATTGGAAACAAATATGTGCATGGATGTCAAACCCTCATATTTTTTCTATTTTTTCCCCTGCTCTGTTTTATCTGTATAAAGACACATACAAAAATTCTAGGGTTTAATTTAATCAGAGCAATTATTCAGCACCATAAGTGAGTGCTCTCTGTAAACAAACTGTTTTCACTGAAGAACAAATATATAGATTAATAAAACAGGACATTGGTTCATTTAGAGAGCATTAAGCCTTGAACTTATATAAGTGAAAATACATTGTGTTTGTTAGCATGCAAGGAAAAGATTGGCTCTTATTTGGAAAGATAAACGAAAGATAGAGTATATATGGCAGAAAGAACCTCAATATCATTTATTTGTAAGGAATTCTTATAATGGAAAATATAAAGATAAATTACCAATTAAATATGGGCAGTCCACATGAGCATACGATAATAGCTAGCATTTATATAATGATTCTTGTAAGCCAGATACTATTCTAATGGGTACTATAGATACAGATATATTGTACACACACACACACACACACACACACACACACACACACACATTACATTTAAGCCTCATTTTTATTAAACACATTTTAGAGCTTGAGACATATGACAATCAAGCAATTCAGCCAAGTTATCTGACTGGGATTTGTGTCAATGAATCTTGGACCATTGTCCAGAATTTAACTTTTAGGCCAAAATATCTCTCAGAAGAAATACAAAATTTCAATTGGTGTATTAAAAATATTTTGATCTTACTAATATTCAGAACTATCCAAATTAAACTATCCAGATTAAAAACAATATGCTCTTATGAATATAAAACATATATTTTAACAAAAATACACAATAATGGCAAATATACAGGAATATGTGTCGTTTTCATATTAAATTGGGTTTCTAAATCAGATCAATAATTTTGGAGTGCAATTTAACTACATGAAAAAAGATCTTTTAAATAGTGGTTTTTGAGTAAATAATGCTCTTCTAATATTATTTCAAAGAAAATAATTGAAAACAAATATGTGCATTCTTGTCAAACCCTCATATTTTTTCTGTACTTTTCCCTGCTCTGCCCATTTACTAGAACTGTTTGAAGTGCATTTTCTTGAATGAAATGTTTTTAATGAATGATATTCATCATGTATTCTTTATAATAATAAAATATTAATAATCTAAATGCCCCAAATACAGCTGCTTTCCAAAATTGTGCTTTATCTATGTAAGGAATATAATGAAACCATTAAAATGATTGTATTAGATAGGAGTCTCCAGAGAACAGAATCAACAGGATATTTATTATAAGGAATTGGCTCATGTGACCATGGGGACTGGTAAGGCTAAACCTTGTAGGGCCAGCTACAAGCTGGGAAACTCTGATAAAGGTGATGTTGAAGTCCTTAGTTCTAATTCCCAAGGGGAAGCTGACTGGCTGGAAATTCTGGCAAGTGCCAATGTGATATTGAGGCAGAAATTCTTCCTCTGACCTCTGAAACACCCAGTTATGGCTTTTAAGACCTTGAACTGATATGAAAACTCTCCACAATGCTGAGGGCAATAACCTTTGTTGACTGTGGAGGCAATGAACTGATGATAGATGCAAATCCTATCTTCCTCCTGGTAAAAAGGGCAGTGTTTCACCAAACAACTAGGAAACATAACCTACCATGTTGACATGAGAAGTTAGCCATCACAATGATGATGATGTAGATATTTATGTATTGAAATGAAATGATTCATAAAATCTAATATCTAAATATTATTGAGAAAGGGTAGACTATAGAACAGAAAAAATGCTATGATTGTATTTTAGGATCTGGATCATGGTGGTTGAAATTCAAAATCCAAGAGTTTGATGAGAGAGAGATAGCGATGAGAGAGAGAGAGGGAGGGAGAGAGAAACTCCTACCTTGAATTGTGAATACATTGAATACATTTCATGCAACAGAACCACAGAGGTAAAAGGAATTTGGGAAGGGGGCAGTTAGGAGAGGAGCTTCATTGCTTAATACTTGCTGATATTACCTCAAAATATATTTGTCCTAGTAAAACTCATTTCCCCAAAAATATTTACTTTATATACAACACACACAGACACACACACACACACACACACACACACACCCATAATTTGAGATTTTCATTTAGCCATATACTCAGTTTTGCATTTTATGTATTTTTGTATATTTTTATTATAGGCACTTTGAATTTTTTGAAAAATGTTTGCAAGTTCATCTTAATGGTTTAATACACTATACTATTGTTAAACTGTAAGTAAAATAATTAGCCACATGTTTTTGGACATTATTATTCCAGTTTGTGCAAATTCCAATAAAGTCGCAATGAACATCTTTGGTGCCTATACCTAGATCTGTATTTCTATTTATTTGGATTATTATTGAAAGGTAGATATATAGGAGCAAAATATATGAAATTTCTAGGCTCCTAATAACTGTTAGAAAGTTTTTTTTCACCAAATTGAGCCACTTGAATCAAAGTATATGCAAGTATTTTTTTTTTTCAACACACCCCTATTTCCCTGTTTTGCCTCTATAAGTCTATTTATGGTAAACACCATGCACAGAAATCATTATTCACATAAATTTATCAATGGATAAAACTAGAACAAATATCAAGAATCAGAGTTTCCTCATGCCATAGTCAAAAAATGGAAAACCATCATCTTTATAAAAAGAATGAAGCTTTTTTAAAAAATTGGAAACTTCAAGATGTCAACCTTGAAGAACCTTATTTGGAAGCCTGATTGGGCTCTATTCCCTGGGCATCACTGGAATGATGTTGAAATTTGGGTTGACAAGGTCTGTTAGGCAACTGGCTGGCCAGAACTCCTGACCATTGGATTTGCACAAATCAAGTTGTGTTAAGTGTAATTTCCCAGGCAAATATTTGGGAACATTTGTTTCAACAGGGCTTAGTGAAACTCAAGTATGTTTTTATACTTTCATGAAAATTATTTTATTAGGTACTCACTAATTTATTCAGAAAGTATTGAGTAGCAATATACTGTACTAGATATTGTGATAAAGCAGTATAAAATATAAAAAGCTCTTCTCTGTGGTGAGAGATATGGAATAAAGAAACAATGAAATATGTGACATGCTGGAAGGAAATAAGTTCAGTGGAGAAAAATTAAGCAATATATGGCAAAAAGATTACAGATTAAGTTTGGAATTTTATCACAGGGGAGGTCCCTTGTTAAGATGACATGAGATCTGAGGAAAATGAAGTAAAAAATCATGTAGAGAGGCTGTACGGTTCTCTGGACATCATATACTGCTGGCTGACCATCTGTTATTTCATTCTGGTTGCCATTATTTTTCATGTGAAAACATAAACATTAATTTATGAGGTAATGTTTTCAAAAAGTTATACCTAAACTTTCAAATATAAAAAGTTACATAAAGATTGATTCCATAACCTTTGTTATTTTCAGTTTAGTACATCCTTTTGTTAATATGTCTCCGTCTTTTGGAACCCATCCCCTTCTCTATTTTTGATCTTGGATGCAAATGGGACTCACTTCACTTTAACCCCCAATATTGAGCATCTAACATGAAGGTGAATTAGAGCACCAAATTCCCTGGCTACAGTGACACGTTCAAGCCTGGTCATGGGAGCTAAATTGGGCCAATCTTAACATCTGTGCTGGATTGAAATACGTACACCAACAAAAGACATGTTCTTAATCTTAACCACATTCCATTTTAAAATAGACCATTTTGAATATGGTATTTTTAGTTACAGTGTGGCCCAACTGAATCAGGGTGGGCTTTACACCCATATTACTGAAGACCTTTATAAACAGAAGAAATCCAGATGAAGTGAGTCAGAGAAGGTCACACAGCCAGAAGCAGGAAGTCAATGGAAACCAGAAGAGCAGATACATGAGAGAAAGATATCCATGTGACAGAAGGCTGCGATGCAAGCCAGGGAACCCCAAGGACTGCAGTGAGCCAGCACTAGAATGCTGAGCTTTCCAGAAGAAACCATGGCCTGTCAAGACTTTGATTTGGATTTCTAAATTCTGAAACCATGAGCCAATACATTCCTGTTGCTTAAGCCAAGTGTGGGTATTTGTCATAGCAGCTGTGCCAACTAAGCCATCTCTGATACAAGCTTGCATTTTATAATAGTATGTGGCTCTAAAAAGCTGTTGTTTAGGTAGAATTCATAAACTAGGAGTAAACTTTCTGTTAACACCTTTTGGCAAGATCAAGATTTTGGGTATCAGAATGTCTTGGACTCAAGGAAATAGTAATAAACTTTTCTAAATGTCAAACTTAGCTTTATCATTTTTATTACATTCTGGAAGTTATACAATGAATTCATGCTTTTTTTAACCCAAGGCAGATGCACAAAGATAATTCACCCATCTGTTTTCCAATTTTATTTCTGTGAAATTAAAATTATTAACTGTTTTTAAGATGTCCCCACATTTATGCAAATGCATTTGGATATGTCTAGGAATTGAATTATGTCCCCTACAAAAGGCATGTTAAGGTCTCAGCCACCAATACTGTGGTTGTAAACTTATTTGGAAATAGGACATTTGACAATATTATTAGTTAGGATGTGCCCAAACTGAATGAGGTGGGCCTGAATCCAATATGGCTGAAGTCTTTATAAGCAACAGGAATCGGAAACAAAAAGGGAAGCGATGGGGAAGTTAGAAGGATCTGGAAAAGAAAGTGTAAGATGCTGCCATGAATTGCCATGTGACAGAAAACCCAGGTACCAATGATTGCCTGCAACCAGCCCCAGAATGTCACAGTCTTCAAGAAGAAAGCAATGCCTTGCTGATGCTTCAATACCAGACTTCTTCCAGCCTTGGACAGTGAGCCAATAAATTCCCATCATTTAAGCCAACCCACCATATGGCATTTGTTTTAGAACCTGCAAAACTGAAACAGATTTTAGTGAAGGAAAATGGGGTGCTGCTATTACAAATATCTAAACTTGTGGAAATGACTTTGGAAGTGGCTAACGGATAGAGTCTGGTAGTATTTTGAGGTGCTTGAGAGAAAAAGCCTAGATTGATTTGAAGAGATTTTGTTAGAAATATAGACATTAAAGTTACATCCAATGAGGTCTTTGAAAGAAAAGATGATTGTGTTATTGGAAATTGGAAGAAAAATGATCCTTGTTATAAAGTTGCAGAGAACTTGGTGACATTCTGTTCTTATGTTGGATGGAAAGCAGAATTTAAAAACAATGAATATAGCTATTTAACTGAGGAGATGTCCACAGGAAGTATAGAAGCTGAAGCCTGGTTTATCCTTGTAGTTTATAGTAAAATATAGGAGGAAAGAGAGAAGCTGAGAACTGAATTCTTAAGCACAAAGAAATAAGAAATTGATTTTGAAAACTTTTAGCCTATCCATATAGTGTGTTCCAACATTAGGGCCAGAAGAAGCTCTATTAGGTTTCTCCCTGAGCTTCAAGAATGTGACTTCCCAGAGAACATGTTACCATTTGATGGTTTAACTGAACAGCATTTTGGTACAGAAGGTATGGCTGAACATGTGTGCAGTCAGCCATTTCAGTGGAAGTCAGGAACAGAAATGCAGTTATCCAGGAAAGATCTGTGGAAAATTCTCTTGTTTGATGATTTGGACCCACTGGAACTGCACTCAAAGCCAACAGTTTTTGCAAAATGTGTATGAAAGAAGCAATATGTGAAAGGGGAAGAGAAAGGATGAAATGAAGGAAGAATGATTTCAAGGGCACAACCATGGAAGCTGAAGTCTGAACTGAAGTCCTCTCCTTGAGCTAAGAGGTGAGCCCACCCACTTGTGTGGAAAGGGCAGGGCTGACCTTGCACCTGGAAGGGACTAGCCATCTGCCCTGGCACTTGGAGGGTTTGGACCTTGTGTCCCATTGTTCAGGGAAAGTGGGGCTACTGCAATGCTCAGAGATGGTGGAGTATATGCCCCAACATTCACAGAGAGCCTGACCACAATTATGATGCTCAGAGAAGGGGGATCTGCATCACAGTGTTTGGGGTGAGCATGACCTTTTCATAAACACTTGAAATGGGTGAGGCTGCCACTACATTAGGCACAAAGGACAAAGGATCAAGCCACAGATGGCTCTCTGATGTTGAGATCCAATGAAGTTTGCCCTGCTGGGTTTCAGACTTGTCTGGGACTGTAACCCGTGGTTTCTTTCTAATTTCTTCCAGAATGGGAATGTTTATCCTAGGTCTGTCCCTCCATTGTATGTTGGAAACAAAAAACTTGCTTTCTAGATTTTAGAGCTCCATCAGAACGAGGACAGACTATACCCATAACTGCTTTTGATAAGACTTCATACTTAGCATACTTCTAAAATGTCTTAAGGCCTTTCACATGTTGAGATGGAATGAATGTAATTTGCACGTGGGAAGAACATGTTTTTTTTTTTGTCATCCAAGGGTAGACTGTTGTGGATTGAATTATGTCTCCAATGAAAGACATGTCATGTCCCAACCCCTGGTAATGTGGGTTTACCCATTTATAAATATGAAGATATTATTAGCTAAGATATGACCAAATTGAATGAGGGTAGGCTTTAATCCAATAAGGCTGAAGTCCCTTTGAGCGAAAGTAATTGGACGCAGAAAGGGAAACCACAGGGGGCAGCCAGAAGCTGGAAGTCAACTGAACCCAGAAGACGGGAGACTCCTCCATGTGCATTGTCATACGACAGAAAAAGCAAGGACTAAGGTTGTCTGCAGCTGACTGCAGAATGTCACAGTCTTTGAAAGGAAAGGAATGCTTTGCTTATGCCTCAATTTTGGACTTCTCCTAGCTTCGAAACTGTGAGCCAATAAATTCCCATCATTTAAGCCAACTCACTACATGATATTTATTTGGTATTTGTTTTAACAGCTAGGAAAGTTTCTATAATATATATATTATACATTTTTATATTATGTAGTTTTATAATATATGTCTTTATTATATATTACATTATTTATAATATGCATTATATTACTTATAATATATTCATATACATGTATATGCTTATGTAGTACTTATTTTTTTGCTGTGCAATTTATTTAAACAAAATGGTTTACTGGTATATTTTACACATACCTCTGCAATTTTATTTTCTTGCCTAAGAATTATTGTGGACATGTATTAACATCAAACTCCTTTTGAATAACTTCAGAAGAGATCATTTATCTATGCCTTAATTTATTTAACTAACATCCTTTTGATAACTGATCATGTTGTTTCACTTTTTGTCACTTTAATAGAATCTTTTTCATGTAAATGTTACATGGGAACTCTACTTTCTCCCCTATATACTCACCAAATGTTTCTGTGTTATATATTATTGATAGGTATGACCAGATTACATTCCAAAATTTTCTTAGCAAATTACCATCATATGTCATTATGAGTGTACTTATTTCTGTACTCCTTTGCCAATGCAAGATGCCATACATACTTGGTTAATTTCTAAGCTTGCTCTTTGTCCATCTTATCTACTTGTGTATTTCCTGCCAATGTCTCACGTGTGTGGTTCTGATATCTTAAGAATAAATATAACAATTTATTCTTACATTTGAAAACACTTAACTGGTCACTTCTAATCAAAATAAAAGACTTATAGAAATAAAAATGACTAGCACAGAGTGAAAATAGACATTTGTAATTGTAGTTTGCCTCTGTTTCTATGGAAAGTCAGTGAGGAGTTAGGGACTGCTGTGGTGTGGACAAATTTTCTCTTTATTCTGTCAGCTACTCTCTCCTATTCTCCACTGTGCTCTCCATCACTGGTTGGAGTCAAGATAAGAGATGATTGCAGAAGAAAATTTTCTACCCAAAATGTCCTACATATTCTATCAAAAATTGTGCCATGAAATCAAAAGTGAACCTTAAGATACTCCAATATAAAATGTGTAAGCACTCCAATAATAAAATGTCAGCAATATAGGGTTGTTCTTAATTTGTATATAAACCATTCCTATTATAAAATTTTCAATGGGACTTTTAGGCCCCAATACTTAATCTCCTTACAAATTTAAGTTCTGGGAAATTAAATTCCTGAGCAATTGGATTCTAACATTAAATTCTCTAGCCATTTTGAATTAAAGACCCCTCAAAGTTTAAACCACTCCAGTTTTCTGAGTTTGCTCATTCTACGATGGGGCTGAGGTTCTCAGGGACAGGATAGAATAGCACTCTTTCAGAACCTGCAGCCTGAGCTGAGTTCCACAGAAATGACAGTCCTTATTCTGTCTCAGCAGTGGAATCAGAACAATTCCAAGTCTTCCTTGAGCATTATTTTTCAAGAGTCCAAAAAATTCAGTAGGACTGATAAGATGTTCACAACTCTTCTCAACCCTCACCTAATTTAGAAAATAAGAGACTATCTAAACCTAAAGCAGATATCCTAGGCCAAATTATTTTCCCAGTACTTAGCACTCAGTTCTTCCAAAGTTCATAGCAGAAACTCAATGTTAATTGAATGAAGCAGGGTATTAAAAAAACTAGAAAGAAAGAGAGAAAAGCTAGATTTTAACTTCATCATGATATCATTCAGTTTATACCAGTTATACAGGTGGTTTACAATTGTGAACTTTTTTTTTTTTTTTTTTTTTTTACTTTTTTGATACACATCTAAGGATGAGCATTTCACATCTCCTCATAGGGACTTATAAGGGAGCCCTGATGCCAGCCAGCAAATCATATTATATTTTATTAGTTTATTTACTATCTAAATTTCCAAAATGACTCTTTCACACTGTCTCTTCTCTCCTAAAGACACCAGGCCCAACCTCATTTTCACATGATGATCTCAATTCCTATTTCACTGAGATTTCAAAAGAAATCTTCAAAAAGGTGTTCATCAACCTCTTTATCTTCCTACTTATTTCTCTGCCTATTCATTTAACCCATCTTACCCATTGTTAGGGTAAGCTGTATTGTTCTAACAAGCATCAACACCTGCATTTGTTTACTTAATTCCCTCCCTTTTGGTCTAATTGAGAAGAATGTTCCAGAAATCCTACACACTTTCTAGCTCCTATACCCCTACTTATACACCTCTCCTAGATCTTCCCCATAAGCACACAATTACGCTCTTTTACCAACTATCTTCAAAAATAGTTTTTTAATCCAATTATATCCCCCTACAAATGGAGTAGCCTTTCTTTTTCCTTTTGTAGCAAAATTTCTGAAAAGTATTGTCTATATTTACTGTCTTTTATTCTATATATCCCCTTCTCTTTTGGAATGCCAAAACCTCAAACAGCTTCTGCTCTCAAGGTAAAACTCAACATAAGCCCTTTGACAACATTTTCTAAGACCTACCTCCTGTACTCTAGTTACACTAGTCTCCTTGCTTTCCAGCACTGGGTCTGTCTGTGTCCTTGTTGGAAATACTTCCAGACATTTTTCTCTTGCTCATTCCTGCAGATGGTTTACATATTTAGTCAAATGGCATGTTTTCTGTGAGTTCTACACGGACACATAATTTGAAAATGGCAAACCCCAAACTGAGTACTTCAATTTATTTTTCTTCTTAGAACAAATCACCATCTAACATACTACATCCTTTGCTTTTTAAATTTCATATACATTTATACATACCTAAGGGATTGAATCATGCCCCCCAAAAGGCATATTCAAATGTTATTCTGCATTCCTGTGGGTGCCACCCCATTTGTAAATAGGACCTTTTGAAAATGGTAATATCAGTTATGGTAGGGAACAAGTTGAATCAGAATGTGTCAATCTGTATTATATGAGTCCTAAAAAGAGAAAATTTGGATGCAGTTATTCACAGAAAACCACAGGAAGAGACCAAGGATATTGTCGAGGAGCCCCAAGGATTACAGGTAACAAACACCAGAATGCCACCAACTCTGGAAAAAAGCATGGCCTTGCCAATGCCTTGATTTGGTTTTCTTGCCTCTAAAATGATTGTTGTTTAAGCCAACCCATTGTGTGGTATTTGTCATAGCAGTCCTGGCAAACTAAGAAAATACACCCATGTGAATATAGGTGTCATGAGGTCAAGGGTATTGGTCCTTTTTAACCACTTCTGTTTTCTCACTCTTAGTGGAAACATTAACTTTGATCGTGAGATTGGCATATTGCATGAAATATATGAAATGTGTGGCAATTTAAGATGGAGGCAGATCCAATTACTGCGTCTTGAGATAGCTTTATTTCTCATCCAGCACGTTAAAGTCTTAATATCCATCTTCATATTGAAATTATGTTTATAGATCAATAATGGAAGATTCATGGTGGTTCTCCATTATAGCTTCTGAGCTGGCATTTTTATCTGGAGCCTATGGTAGTTGTTTCTAGTAGATATTACTATGAAATTGCTTATTTCTGTAAAACTTATACTCTAGAGAAATGTGTTCTCTTATTTCTATATTTATTTCAGCAGGAATATTACTTTCAGTAAATTCCTGATCTGGAGTGTCCATCAATGTTTCTAAAATGTATTCCACAAGACAAGTCTTCCATATGCTTAACAAGACCCTCTTTTTCCTGTGGTTTTTAATATTTCAGAATTTTGGGGGTATTTGCTTATGCGTTCTTTTTTTTTTTTTAAACCTCTATTGCATGTTTACCCCCTTTTTTTTTCATTAATGCATTTTGGCCAAGTACTATTTGCTGCAGTTTGATGCATTTCTAATTTTTTCCCAAATCTAGTCCTAAAAGAAATATTTTCTAACATATTACAACAAACTTTGTCTTGAACTCCTGGCCATCCTGGTAGATGCAAAATAATAAAATTTGGTCTGCCAAAAGTATTCAGTTTTCAAACAAATCTGGTTCACCTCCTACTCCTTGATTTAGAAAACTACCACCAAGGAGCTAATCTCCCACTAGTCTAGATTTTTCTTATATTGATTTTATCACAATGTAATTGACAAAAATAAAGAGGACCCAAAACACTTCAATGGAAGAAAATTCATTTTCAGCTATTTTTTTGTGATATCTGTTCAGTTCCTTTTGATGTTTTCCTATACAGTTCTGCCCATTTTAAAACTGAAATAAATTCTTTGCCTAATAGCTTTTGTTTTGTATAATAGAATTTATAGAAAGACTTTAAAAGTTTATGTAGTTATTAAATGTTTTCAATATTTCAGAAGTTTATTTCCATTATATAGACTAGGAACATCAGCAAAAGCCCTTGTTAATGTTATTTTAACTTTCAGGCAAGGAAAAAAAATTACTGAATATTGGAAATTGTGTTAAAATATCACATGCCAGTCTAAACCATAGAAACCCCATTAGTGCCAAAGAAGGACTGTCTAGAATTTCATAGATGAAAATGAACACTAATATAGAAGATATCTCAGTAATATAATCAATGCATACAAATTAATAGGTACAAGTAGAGAAATAAGAAGAAAGATGGGATGCTTTTTTTTATTGATGAGAAAATGTATGGTGCTAGAATATCTGTAATTTACCCAAAAAGAAGAGTTCATCACTTCATGTATCTTGTTCAAAATTTTAACCCAGGTCTGAATTGATATATCAGTGATATGGCTCATTTACTTTAAAATTTCATTTTAATTAGTCTACTGATTTGTTTTTGTTAGAACTTTTTGCATTTTATTTTATTGGCTATTATAAGAACTACAATCACAAAATTTCATAGACTTCAAGGTGAAAATATTGTGCCAATTCAGTCATAATATAGAAACCTTGCAAAAGCACAAATCCATCAAGTCTCTTCCAGTCCTTTATGATAGCGTTGTCATATATATCACACTATATATGTTAAAAGTCTACAAGAGATTATCATTTTTTTAAATATTTATATACATATATATAGAGAGAGATTAAGAGATTAAAACCATTTTATATGTACCCAGACATTTACCCTTTCCCATACTTTATTTTCCTTCATGTAGACTTTCATCCTTAAGAAATTCTTTAGTTTTTCTTACAGTGTAGGTCTGCTGGTAACATACTGTCTTAGTTTCCTTCTGTCTGAAAATGTCTTTTTTTTTTTTTTTGCCTGAATTCTTGAATGATATTGTTATATAGAATCATAGGTGTTGATTTGTTTACCTTTGAGCAGTTTAACAATGTTGTACTGCTTTCTGGCTTTCATTTTCCTTTTTCTTTCTTTTTTTTTAATAAAAATAAATAGTTAATTTTTGTTTGTTCAATTGGTTGGTTATTGTTTTGGCTGCTTTCAAAATTTTCTTTTATCTTTGGAATTATGTAGTTTGATGGTGCATTACCTTGTCATGTTTTTCTTCTACTTATTTTGCTTGAGGTTTTCTGAATATCTTAAATATCTAAATTTATGTCTTTTTACCAATTTTGGAAAGATCTTCACAACTATCTCTTCAGATACTTTACTGCCTTCTTTTCTTTATCCTTTCCTTTAAGGCTCCAATAAAACATATGAGACATTTTGATAGATGCTTACAAGTTCTAAATCTATGATTAGTTTTGAAAAATAAATAAGGTCATTGTCCCATCAATGTATAATTAGGTATGTAATGCTTGCATATTTAAATGTCGAGGTACCTATTGCCTATCTAAAATTATTAATCTTCTTTTGGCTCTTGAAGCTTGTCTGCTTTTACCTATGCCTTTATTAAGACTCTTACTTATGTGGAAAATATTATATACATCCCTACCTCTGTAGAAATATAAAACTCATTACATTCTGACAAAGCCACCCTGATCTGGAACAATCCATAATTATCGAAATCTCTTGCAGAGTAGTAAGAATTTAAAAACATGAGACCAGGTAGTAAAAGAAACATAAAAGCAAAAGCAAAATAACTAAAAAACAAAACAAACAAACAAAAAAAACCATGTGATTAAAATTACATTAAAAATATGTAGTTCTTAGTAGAACTTGCTGGGTAGCAGCAAGCCATAACTTCTGATAAGACAACTATTTTTTTAAAAGGCATACATTTTAAAATCATATATTTAAAGACATTGAACATATGCAGAAACCAGGAAAATAGAATAAAATGCCAGGGAGGGAGGAGCTCTATCTAGTTGAGCTGAGATTGGTTATTTTCAGGCTGATATTTTACATGTCTAGTCCTGGGTTAAAAATCAATTTTGCATAGTGAAGGGACTTTACTTGAGAAAAGAAGAATCAGCAGAATATTTGATACCTGAAAGACCTGACCTGACAGGTCTGTCTAGAATATTGCTTAATTGCCTCCCTGAGCTAGTTATGGTGTACTTGGGTGGTACAGAAGATGGGAAGGCTGAAATGAAAAGTTGGAATAAAAACTTTTTAGTATCTTGCAGTACCAGAGAGACAACAGATTCCAGAGGAAGGTTTCATTCTTATGACTTTTATCATAGTTGGAACTTATTTCAGGTAAGAGACTGTCTGAGTTTGCCAGAGATTATATGAAAAATACCACCAATGGGTTGGTTTAAATAAAGAGAATGTGTTGTCTCATGGTATTGAAGGCCAGATGTCCAAAATCAAGACAATGATATAATTAAGACCCACCCTTATTAAATTTGACAGTACAACTAATAAAAACATCTTCAAAGTGTCCTATTTACAAATGGGCTCCCATAGGAACATGGAATGAGATTAAAAACATGTCATTTTGTGGGGTACATGATTCAGTCCCTAACAGAGACTAAAGAGCTAAGCTAGAAATTCCTGAGAATCAAACATTTCTGGTTAAAGGAGGTGTTTAATCTCCTGAATTTTAATCAAAATCCTGATTAAACCATACCCTAGGAAGGGCTGATCTGAAAGGCAGTGAAATCTCCATCTCAGTGCATAAAAGTCAAGTCCTAGGAGCAACCTCCAGCACTTTTATAGTATATAGGTACATATTAAAGGTATTAAAACAGGAGTGAATATGTGAAAGATAATCAAGGGAAGAATACAAAAAGAATTGAAGAAGGTCCACAAATGATTTAGATGTTGGAGCTGGCAGAAAAGTGCTTTAAAATAACCATATAACTTACTGGAAGGGGCCCACCCATATTATTAAGGCTAATCTCCTTTATTTAAAATCAATTAATTTTAGTTGCTAATCCAATTTACAAAATTGCTTCACAGCAAATAACTGGACCAAACAACTGGATACTATAATCTACTCAAGTAGACATACAATTTAACCATGACATAACCTTATCATTATTTGAACACGGTCTCCCCGATTTCTTGACATGAAGGGAAATTGCTCCTATATTGACACACTCTCTTTTTCTAATTTCATATTCTGCATTCCACCTTTGATTCAGCATATTTAAGATCAAGATCTGTGTGTGTTCTTTCAACTCTTCACTGTACAAATTTGCTTCATCCTGAAATTCCTTTTGGATATAGTACAGTATGTCTTCAGCCAAGTTGTTCTGTGACTTGACCCTAGTGTTGTGCTAGTTTCCAGGAGGAAAGATGGGCAAGTTTAAGTATTGGCCTTCTGAATTGCAAGGCAGAGAACTCTTCATCTTCAGAGAAGAGCAAGTGTTAACCATTCAGGAGAAGATCTGAGGCTACAGTGTTCAGGAGAATCTGAGATTTCAAAGTGCTCAAGTGTATTTATCCACATGTTCAATTCCCAGTCTCAGCATCTCATTCCTTTCCCAAAAAAGCCCCAAACTGGGAATAAAATATTTTTTGCTGTTCTGATTTTAAACATGGTGGAGTTAGGTCACCCTTATAATCATCTTGCCTCTTATCCTTTTTAACGTTTTTCCTCCCACTAGATGTAGGAGATGCAATCTCTTTACATGTTGAAAAGAGATCTATTTATTTTCACTTGTGACCTTAAATTGGTGGTTAATTATGCTCAATATTTCATTGTTTCTCTCAAAGTCCTAGGCAATACAATAAAGTAAGAAAAAAGTAAAAATATAATTTTCATGGTGCATTATATCTGGCTTTGAGAGTGTCAAGAAAAGTTGTAATATATGCACAAAAGTATTACAAGATGAGTACCTATTGGAATAGATATTGAATAGGGCATCTCCATAGGGCTGGGACCCAGAGTTCAGTACTTCCAAAATAGTGGGGAGAACAGAGAAAAAACAGCCATGCCATCTTACCATTCCAGAGGAATGTCACTTTATCTCTAAGGATTGGGAGAGGAAAGAAACCTTTCCCTGAGTAGGTGTAGCAAAAAATTCAGTCTAATTCAGAATTGAGATCCATTTAGTTTTACATAATAATGTAATGTCAGTGGCATTTAAACTGTTTATTTCTGATGATCCTTTTTCAATAATGTTGAAGTTAATAGATTCTCAGTTCCACCTCTGGGCTTACCTACAACTTTATTCAGACATTTAACAAGGCCCACCATCATTGGAATTTGGTCATTTTATATTTATTAGAATCTCTTCTCTCTAATTTGCTTAAGAGAAGAAATGATCTCTGTTCCAGTTTGCTGGAGCTGCAATTGTGTAAAATACCAGAAATGGATTGGCTTTTATAAGGGGATTTATTAGGTTACAAATTTACAGTTCTAAGCCCATAAAAGTGTCCATACTAAGGCATCAACAAGAGGATACCTTCACTGAAGAATGGCCAATGGCATTGGAATACTTCTGTCAGCTGGGAAGACACATGGCTGGAGTCTGCTGGTTCTTTGCCCCTGGGTTGTGTTTCAAAATGGCTTTCTCCAAAGTGTCTCTGGGATTCTGTCTTCACTCCTCTCTCTCAGCTCCTGTGTGTCCTTGCTTCTTTCTCCCATGGCACTTCTCTCTAAGTATCTTGGAGTCCTCTCTTAGCTTCTCCAGGGCAAACTCTGGATTTTGTCTCTTAGCTTAGTGTATTAGTTAGGGTTCTCCTTGGAAACAGAATCCATGAGAGATGTCTCTTTTTATCAAATTGTAAAAGTGACTCACGCAACTGCGGGAGCACACAAGTCCAAATTCTGCAGAGCCGTCAACAAGCTGTCAGCTCCAAGGAAGATGTCCGACGAACTCCTCGGGAAATGAACCGACAACTTTAACGAACTCCTCAGGAAATGAACCGGCAACTTTGACGAACGCCTCAGGAAACGAACCGGCAACTTTGACGAACTCCTCAGGAAACGAACTGGCAACTTCGACGAGCTCCCCAGGAAAAGCTTCACTGAGCAGCTGAAGAAGAAGTGAAGGTTCTCTAACCGTCCGGCTTATAAGCCTCCAACTGATCACCCGGACCAAATCCGGCCAATTGCATTCTCTTACTGTGGAAGCACGCCCCTTGATGAGTCATCAGTCAGCTGCAGTCAATTGACTGATGATCTGACAAACCAACCAGCCTCAAATAGCCTCACAGGAATCGTCAGGCCAGTGCCCGCTTGACCAGACAGCTAGGCCACCCAGCCAAGCCGACACATGAACCCAACCATCACAGTCCACCCCTTGTCAACTTGGCAGTTGTACACATCACCCAAAACCATATCTTCAAAATGAACGTTACAGCTTATGCCATATGATAAGGGGACAAGACAGAGAAGAAAGCAAAAATATTCTCTTCACAGACAAATACAAACATAATCATCACAAAACGAGGAGGAAATATTCATATCATCATAGTCCTCATTTCTGTAACTGATCATGTGGCCATAGTTCATATTTATCACGACCTTCTTCCACTACCCATTCCATGTTCCCTTTACCCTCAGCAAGCACTTCAGCTGGCCGTGGTTCTTTGCCTGGTGGGGTGACCCAAACCTTCATTCCTGAAGTTTCTTGGCCATTGGTAGTCCTGCCTGGATTGGGTTGTTGCAGTTTTCCATTGACTTGAATCACGGGGCATGGTAGTACTAAGAGACGCCCCAGGGGATCTCCTGTATGCCAGGAAAACTCTTCTTTACTTCCATTGTGTAGTTGCAGTGCTATTTCCCCTTGATAGTCAGGATCAATCACCCCAGCCAGTACAGTAATCCCCTTACTTGCCTGTTGATTCAGAGGCATAAGAAGCCCAAAGTGGCCAGGTGGCAGCCTTAACTTCCAGTTCAATGGGATTATTGTTGTGTTTCCTGGTGGAAGCACTCCTCCTTTTGGAACCAAGACCTGTAGACCAGCAGAGCTTAAACTTGCAGGGACAGGAAGCAAAAATTTTCCTAGTGGATCACTAGGAGTGATAGTGAGTGGTGCTACTCCTGTTTCCACCCCTTGATTCCTGGACCCATGAATCGTGGCTATGGGAGAAACAGCACCATAGAGTGGACGCTGATTCAGAGCATACACAGCCTCCTGGAGAACACTGCCCCAGCCCTGCAAGGTATTGCCACCTAGTTGGCGCCGTAATTGAGTCTTCAATAGGCCATTCCACCGTTCTATCAACCCAGCTGCTTCTGGATGATGGGGAACATGGTAAGACCACAGAATTCCATGAGCATGTGCCCATCCCCTCACTTCATTTGCTGTGAAGTGGGTTCCTTGGTCCGAAGCAATGCTGTGTGGAATACCATGACGGTGGATGAGGCATTCTGTAAGTCCACGTATTGTAGTTTTGGCAGAAGCATGTCGTGCAGGGAAGGCAAACCCATATCCGGAGTATGTGTCTATTCCAGTAAGAACAAATCGCTGCCCTTTCCATGATGGAAGTGGTCCGATGTAATCAACCTGCCACCAGGTAGCAGGCTGATCACCCCGAGGAATGGTGCCATATCGGGGACTAAGTGTGGGTCTCTGCTGCTGGCAAATTGGACACTCAGCAGTGGCTGTGGCCAGGTCAGCCTTGGTGAGTGGAAGTCCATGTTGCTGGGCCCATGCATAACCTCCATCCCTACCACCATGACCACTTTGTTCATGAGCCCATTGTGCAATGACAGGAGTTGCTGGGGAAAGAGGCTGATTGGTATCCACCAAACGGGTCATTTTATCCACTTGGTTATTAAAACCTTCTTCTGCTGAAGTCACCCTCTGGTGAACATTCACATGGGACACAAATATCTTCATGTTGTTTGCCCACTCAGAAAGGTCTATCCACATACCCCTTCCCCAGACTTCTTTGTCACCAATCTTCCAATCATGTTCCTTCCAAGTCCCTGACCATCCAGCCAAACCATTAGCAACAGCCCAGGAATCAGTATACAGACGCACCTCTGGCCAGTTCTCCTTCCAAGCAAAGTGAACAACCAGGTGCACTGCTCGAAGTTCTGCCCACTGGGAGGATTTCCCCTCACCACTGTCCTTCAGGGATATCCCAGAAAGGGGCTGCAGTGCTGCAGCTGTCCACTTTCGGGTGGTACCTGCATATCGTGCAGAACCATCTGTAAACCAGGCCCGAGTCTTCTCTTCCTCAGTCAACTGACTGTAAGGAACTCCCCAAGATGCCATAGCTGTGGGCTGGGCAAGAGAAAGTAAGGTGGAAGGAGTGGGGGCTATGGGCATTTGGGCCACTTCCTCATGTAACTTACTTGTACCTTCAGGACCTGCTCGAGCTCTATCTCGTATATACCATTTCCATTTTATGATGGAGTGCTGCTGTGCATGCCCAACTTTATGGCTTGGTGGGTCAGATAACACCCAGCTCATGATAGGTAACTCAGGTCTCATGGTAACTTGGTGGCCCATGGTTAAGCGTTCTGTCTCTACTAAGGCCCAGTAGCAGGCCAACAGTTGTTTCTCAAATGGAGAGTAGTTATCTGCAGAGGATGGTAAAGCTTTACTCCAAAATCCTAAGGGCCTGCGTTGTGATTCTCCTATAGGAG
Source organism: Choloepus didactylus (assembly GCF_015220235.1). Classification (NCBI taxonomy): domain Eukaryota; kingdom Metazoa; phylum Chordata; class Mammalia; order Pilosa; family Megalonychidae; genus Choloepus; species Choloepus didactylus. The sequence goes on from NC_051309.1 coordinate 31,264,284, forward strand.
CCTGCCAAAGGCTCCAAACAGCATCTCTATTTGCCACTGACACTTCCAGCACCATTGGATCAGCTGGATCATATGGTCCAAGCGGCAGAGCAGCTTGCACAGCAGCCTGGACCTGTTGCAGAGCCTCATCTTGCTCCGGTCCCCACTCAAAACTAGAAGCTTTTCTAGTCACTCGGTAAATGGGCCGGAGTAGCACACCTAAATGAGGAATATGTTGTCTCCAAAACCCAAAGAGGCCAACTAAACGTTGTGCCTCTTTTTTGGTTGTAGGAGGGGCCAGATGCAGCAGCTTATCCTTCACCTTAGAAGGAATATCTCGACAGGCCCCACACCACTGAACACCTAGAAATTTTACTGAGGTGGAAGGGCCTTGTATTTTTGTTGGATTTATCTCCCATCCTCTGCCACGCAAATACCTTACCAACAAATCTAGAGTAGTTGCTACTTCTTGCTCACTAGGTCCAATCAACATGATATCATCAATATAATGGACCAGTGTGATGTCTTGTGGGAGGGAGAAATGATCAAGATCCCTGCGGACAATATTATGACATAGAGCTGGAGAGTTGATATAACCCTGAGGTAGCACGGTGAATGTAAACTGCTGGCCTTGCCAGCTAAATGCAAACTGTTTCTGGTGGTCCTTGCTGACAGCAATTGAGAAAAAAGCATTTGCCAGATCAATAGCTGCATACCAGGTACCAGGGGATGTGTTGATTTGCTCAAGCAATGATACCACATCTGGGACAGCAGCTGCAATTGGAGTCACCACCTGGTTAAGTTTACGGTAATCCACAGTCATCCTCCAAGACCCATCTGTTTTCTGCACAGGCCAAATAGGAGAGTTGAATGGGGATGTGGTGGGAATCACCACCCCTGCATCCTTCAAGTCCTTAAGAGTGGCATTAATCTCTGCAATCCCTCCAGGAATCCAGTATTGCTTCTGGTTCACTACTTTGCTAGGCAGAGGCAGCTCTAGTGGCTTCCACTTGGCCTTTCCCACCATAATAGCCCTCACTCCAGGAGTCAGGGAACCAATGTGAGGATTCTGCCAGTTGCTGAGTATGTCTATTCCAATTATGCATTCCGGCACTGGGGAAATAACCACAGAATGGGTCCGGGGACCCACTGGACCCACTGTGAGACGGACCTGGGCTAAAACTCCATCAATCATCTGACCTCCATAAGCCCCAACTCTGACTGGTGGACCAGAGTGACATTTTGGGTCTCCGGGAATTAATGTCACTTCTGACCCAGTGTCTAATAATCCACAAAATATCTGATCATTTCCTTTTCCCCAATGCACAGTCACCCTGGTAAAAGGCCATAGGTACCCCTGGGGAAGGCTGGGAGGAAGATTAACAGTGTAAATTTTTGGCAGTGTGACAGGGTCCTTCTCCAAGGGTACCCGGCCTTCCCTTCATTCAAGAGGCTCTGGATCTGTAAACTGTCTCAAGTCTGGGAACTGATTAAGGGGCCGTGACTCTCTGTTTTTGTAATTCAAGGGAGATTTTTGTTCACGTGGCCTAGAATTCTTCTGCTTATATAGTTCAAACAAGAATTTAGTCGATTGCCCATCTATTTTACTACTTGGTACTCCATGATCCACTAGCCAACGCCATAAGTCTCTGCGAGTCATATTATTTTGATTGCTGCTTTGAGCCTGTTTTCCATTATGGTAGCCCTGTCCACCTTGTCTGTGGCAATTAACTGCAGCCACTTGGCTTCTGCCGACTCGGGACCCGATTATCCCCATTGTGTTTAAGGATTCCAGTTCAGTGACAGCAGTTCCTACAGTAATATCTGACCTACAGAGAAGGGCGACTACAGAGCTCTTCAGGGATGATGGAGCTAGTTTCACAAATTTATTCCTTACAGTCCTGGTAAAAGGTGTGTCCTCTGGACATTCCAGGACTATGTGAACAGGTTTTCCATGATAAATCCACTCTAACATTCCAATCTCTCTAAGCCTTTGAATCCCCTCCTCCACATTATACCAGGGCAGTTCTGGCATTTCAACTTCTGGTAATGCCGGCCACCTTTTGATCCATGTTTCAGCCAGCCACCCAAACAAACTGTTAACACCCTTTCTAACCCCTCGAGCTACAACATTGAATGCAGAATCTCTGCTTAGTGGGCCCATATCAGTAAATTCAGCCTGATCCAACCTTATATTCCTTCCACCATTATCCCACACTCTCAATATCCATTCCCACACATATTCCCCTGGTTTCTGTCTGTATAAGTTGGAAAACTCATACAGTTCTTTTGGAGTATAGCGTACTTCCTCATGGGTCACACACTGTACCTCACCCTTTGGGGCTTGTTGGGACTTGAGCCTAGTTATAGGTCTTGAAGCAAAAACTGGTGGTGGGGGTGGGTCATGAAAAGAGTTAGAATTATCTCTCAAGCCATTCACCTCAGGGCACTCTTAAAACAGGATTAGTCTCTCCAGACAAAAGAGTGAGGGCTGCTTCCTCAGGGGAGGTGATTACAAGATTAGCAGGCATTGAAGGGTCAATCTCCTTAGGTGGGAGTTGCGTGGCAGGCTCCTTAGGGCAGACTGGAGGCAGAGAAGCTGTTTCCCCAGGACAGCCCTCTACAGGTAAATCTAACAATGACCCAGCAGAATCCAGGGTTCCAATGTCCTCACTGTCATTATTATCAATCCATATGTCTCCATCCCAAGTTTCTGGGTCCCATTCTTTTCCAATCAATGCCTTTACTTTAACAGCAGGCACCCTGAGAGGTTGAGATTTTAGTTTACGCTGTAAATGTGCTACTCGCACAATAAGAGACTGCGTCTGATTTTCAGAAACCTCCAGTCTGCGGGCACAGGAAATAAGATTTTCTTTCAGGGCACAGATGGAACTCTTTACATCTGTCATACGGCATTCAAGTTTTGAATTTGAAGCCTTTAGCTCATCCCTTTCTCTTACAACTGTATCCAAAGTATCTAAGAGCAGCCAGCCAACATCATTATACTTCTTATTACTGCAAAACTCTGTGAAAGTGTCGAAAACGCTGTCACCCAGAGCCTCGCTTCGTACTAGAGCACAATTAGGAGAATCAAATGGTGCTATTTTGCGTATTTCCTTTGCCAACTCCTGCCATGGACTCTTAGTACCCTCTTGATTATTGGAAATAGAGTCATTAGTGCCTCTGAATCTAATCAGAGTAGAAAACAAGTTGTAAAAGCCCATTTTAAGATTCCGTTTCTCAAGAACCACTCTCGGTACCAAGTTGTATTAGTTAGGGTTCTCCTTGGAAACAGAATCAATGAGAGATGTCTCTTATTATCAAATTGTAAAAGTGACTCACGCAACTGCGGGAGCGCACAAGTCCAAATTCTGCAGAGCCGTCAACAAGCTGTCAACTCCAAGGAAGACGTCCGACGAACTCCTCGGGAAACGAACCGACAACTTTAACAAACTCTTCAGGAAACGAACCGGCAACTTTGAAGAACACCTCAGGAAACCAGAAGTTGATGGCTTGGAAAATTACAGGCTTCCAGGGGGTGGAATCCCAGAAGCTACAGCCCAACGTGAGGATGTAACTAAACATGGAACCCAGCCGCCATTTCAGTACAAGCCAAGATTGGAAAAGGAGTTAAGCAGAAAGGATTTGTGGAAAGTCCTATTGTCTGATGGCTTTGACCCCTGCATGCTTCATGCAAAGCCAGCAGAATTTTTGCGAGATCTTTATAGACGGAGCCATTGCCGGTCTGGACTGGAGGAGACAGACAAGGAAAAAATTAAAGGAAAAATCTCTTCAAAGACAGAGCCATGGAGGTTGAGGTCTGGAGTCAGGAGGTCTCGGGCTGGGAGAGCGGAGCAGCCCACATGCATGGAAAGGGTGAGTTTGCCCTGGAAGTCGAGGGCGGGCTTTCTGCCTCGATGCTCTGGAAGAGTTTTGCCACCTCAGGACCCAAAGAGGGTGGAGCACATTTCCAGGGAATTGAGGAGAGCCTGGCTGCCACCACACTGTTCTGAAGGGGTTGAGCGTGTGCCCCGGAGATGGAAGGGAATCCGGGAGCTGCCCCGAGGTTTGAGGAGGGTGGAGCCGAGAAGGTGGTCTCCCCAATGTGTGGAAGTGTTGGAGCACTCACCCAAGCGTTTGGAGAGGAAAGGGCTGCCGAAAAGGCCCTTAGGAAGGGTTAGACTCCCGCTCTCTCAAGCCCCAAGGATAAATGACTCTCGGACTTTGAAATCTAATGGACTTTGTCCTGTGGGTTTTAGGAACTGTTTTGCTCCTGTTAACCCTGTTTTCCTTACTGTTTCTCCTTATGGCAATGGAAATGTTTATCCTATGAATGTCCCTCCTTTGTATATTGGAAGCATATAACTTGTTCTAAGTTCACAAATCCACAGCTAGAGGGGAATTATGCCTTAGGACTGACCACACCTAAATTGATTTTGATGGGATTTTGTACTTAACTTTTGTTACTGAAATGATTTGAGTTTTTGTGGTATTGTGATGGAATGAATGTATTTTGTATTTGGAAGGATAATGTCATTTTGGGTTCCAGGGGGTGGAATGTGCCAGTTTGAGTGTATTGTGTCACCCAAATGCCATTATCTTTGTGGTCTTGTGTGGGGCAGAAGTTTTTGGTGCTGGTTGGATTTGCTTGGAGTGTGCCCCACCCAGCTGTGGGAGATAATTTTGATGAGATGTTCCCATGGAGGTGTGGCCCCACCCATTCGGGGTGGGCCTTGATTGGTGGAGCTATATAAATGAGCTGACTCAAAGAGAAGAAAGAGAGTGCAGCTGGGAGTGATGTTTTGAAGAGAAGCAAGCTTGCTAGAGAGGAACGTCCTGGGAGAAAGCCGTTTTGAGGCCGGAGCTTTGGAGCAGATGCCAGCTGCCTTCCTAGCTAACAGGTTTTCCGGACACCACTGGCTGTCCTCCGGTGAAGGTACCCGATTGCTGAGGTGTTACCTTGGATGCTTTGTGGCTTTAAGACTAATTGTTTAGTGAAATAAACCCCCGTTTTATAAAAGCCTATCCATCTCTGGTGTTTTGCATTCTCCAGCATTAGCAAACTAAGACACTTAGCATCTCCAAACATCCTTCTGTCTGCATCTCCAAGCACCTCCAAGCATCAGCATCTGTGTTGGCTCTTGAGCTCTCTTAAGTACTTCACTGAACTAATCAAGATCCACCCTGAATTTGCTGGGTCCACACCTCCATGGAAATAATTTAGTCAAAGATCTCACCCACATTTGGGTGAGTGACATCTCCATGGAAATTCACAATCAAAAGTCTCCACCCTAATCAAAAGACTAATAAGTCTGCCCCCAGAAGATTGCATTAAAGAATAAGGCTTTTGTGGGGTCATAATAGATTCAAACCAGCACAGTGTCTTACTCCTCTTTCCATCTCCTTATTACCAAGCAAAACAACTGGAAAATCATAGGTTAGGAATTGTTGAATAAAAATTATAGGGAAAATATGTGAGAGTTAAAACTTTGAATGTGACATGAAAATATGAAATAACATGATAATGAGGAAATCCTGATTGAGCTTTGTTTCTTACCTAAATTAGTAGATCTTTTTCAGTGGAGGAATTTTAAAAAGAACAAAATGTAATCCATTATAAAAATGCTAGAAAGTTCTATTCTAATTCATTGAACAACCCTTCCATAGAAGACTACTGGAGGTACAAGAGACACAAACATATCAAGCAACTTTTTGTTAATTTCTGAAGAGGGCTTCAGGGATACCTTTCATAAAAAAGCAAACAATACAAGTGTTTTACAATCATAATTTAAAAAAAAATTCTGTCAATTAAGTATAATTTGAAATACAAAAACAAAGCTGAGCAATTTTTATTGCAAAGTTTATATGTTTATCAATTTAGTATAACCATAAATGTAAAGTTGATGAAATATAAATGGTAGATTATTGATGGACTTTTTATCTTGTAAAAAATCTCACGTATTACATGTATACATTATAGGCAAAGATAAACCCATTTTATTTCTTTCTTTTATTTGACATAAAACATAATTTGCATTTTGGGGGTGTACAATTTTTTTTGGAGTTGTGGAAAATTCATAGAGTTCTTATAACTACCACCACAAGCAGGATACAGAATAATCCCTTCACAAAAATTTCCTTCATGCCAACCCTTTGTAAGTCAAAACCTCCCATAACTCCTAACCACTTGCATTCATTGTTTTCTATTACAGATATGCCAATACATGGAATATTTTTTAATTCAATTTTATTGAGAGTGTTTACATACCATACAATCATCCAAAGTGCACAATAAATTGCCCACGGTACCATCACACAACTGTGCATCCATCACCATAATTAAGTTTTGTGTTTTTTTTTTTTTAATTTTTAGAACATTTTCATTACTCCAGAAAAGAAATAAAAACAAAAAAGAAAACTCAAGTCCTCCCATACACCTAACCATTCCCCCTCCATTATTGACCCATAGTATTGGTATAGTACATTTGTTACTGTTGATGGAAGACTGTTAAAATACTAATAACTGTAGCACATAGTTTGCAATAGTTATAATTTTCCCTATAAACTCCTCTATTATTAACTTCTAGTTGTAGTGTCATGCATTTGTTCTAGTTCATGAAAGAGATTTCTAATATTTGTACAGTTAGTTGCAGACATTGTCAACACAAGATTCACTGTTTTATACATTCCCATATTTTAACCTCCAACTTTCCTTCTGGTGACATACATGACTCTAAGCTTCCCCTTTCCACCACATTCACACACCATTCAGCATAGTCAGTTTTTCTCACAATAACATGTTACCATCACCTCTGTCCATTTCCAGACACTTAAGTTCAAACTAGTTAAACATTCTGCTCATAATAAGCAACCACTCCCCATTTTTAGCCTTGTTCTAAATATGGTAACCTATATTTCATGTGTATGAGTTTACATATTAAAATTATTTCATATCTTTGAGACCATACAATATTAGTCCTTTTGTGTCTGACTTATTTCACTCAATATAGTGCCCTCAAGGTTTTATCATCAACACTTTTTTTTTTAAGACAGGTTTGTTCGCACATGATACATTAAACAAATAATGTAAGAATTCAAATAATCCTAAGTAAACAAATGATGGTTCCCTATATAATCACATATTTATGCATTCAGCACCATCACCACTATCTATATAAGGACATCTCTATTTCTTCCACAAAGAAGGAGGATGTGTCAAAAAAAATGCAGACAGACAAAAGATAAAGAAAAAAGACAGCTAAAAAGCAAAAAAAAAAAGGAATGAAAGAATTAAACTAAAGTACAATAAAAGAGTCAGACAAAATAACCAATGCCAAGGGTCCTACACTCCTCCCTTATATCCCCCTCTTATAGGTATTTAGCATTCGTATATTGCCTTTGTTACATTAAAGGAAGAATAATACAGTGTTTGTGTTAACTGTAGTCTCTAGTTTGCATTGATTTTATTTTTTCACCAATACCATGCCCTTTTTAACAACTTGCAAGGTTGACATTCATTTGTTCTCCCTCATGTAAAAACATATTTGTACATTTTATCACAATTGTTGAGCAGTCTAGGTTTCATTGAATTATTCAGTTCCAGTCTTTATTTTTCCTCTTTCCTTCTGGTATCCCACACACTCCAAACATTCCTCTTTCAATCATACTCACTGTCACCTTGTTCAGTTTACTTACATTGTTGTGCTACAATCACCCAAAATTGTGTTCCAAACATCTCATTCCTGTCTTTTCCTATCTGTCTGTAGTGGTCCCTTTAGTATTTCCTGTAGAACAGGTATCTTGCTCACAAACTCTCTTATTGTCTTGTCAGAGAATATTTTAAACTCTCCTTCATATTTGAAGGACAGTTCTGCTGGTACAGGATTCTTAGTTGGTGGTTTTTCTCTCTCAGTATCTTAAATATATCACACCACTTCCTTCTTGCCTCCATGATTTCTACTTACAAATCTGCATATAATCTTACCAAGCTTCCCTTTTATGTGATGTATCACTTTTCTCTTGCTGCTTTCAGGATTCTCTCTTTGTCTTTTATGGTTGATAGGCTGATTATTAAGTGCCTTGGTGTAGGTTTATTCAGATCTATTCTGTTTAGGGTATGCTGTGCTTCTTGGATCTGTAATTTTATATTTTTCATAAGAGATGGGAAATTTTCATTGATTATTTCCTCTCTTATTGCTTCTGCCCCCTTTCCCTTCTCTTTCTGGGACACAAATGACCTGTACATTCATGCATTTCATGTTGTCATTCAGTCCCCTGAGATGTTGCTCATATTTTTCCATTATTTTCCCTATCTGGTCTTTAGTGTGTAGGATTTCAGGTGTCTTGTTCTCCAGTTCCTGAGTGTTTTCTTCTGCCTCTTGAAATCTGCTGTTGTATATCTCCATTGTATTTTTCATCTCTTGTGTTGGGCCTTTCATTTCCATAGATTCTGCCAGTTATTTTTTCAAACTTTTGATATCTAACTTATGTTCACCCAGTGTTTTCTTTATATCATTTGTCTCTTCAGCCATATCTTCCCTGAACTCATTGACTTGGTTTTTTAATTGATTAAGCATATTTATTTGAATATCTTTAATTGACCACTTCATTAAAGTGAAACAATATCTCCATTGTATCTCAACTGAGGTGTAAGTTTGTTCCTTTGACTAGGCCATATCTTCATTTTTTTCTAGTGTAATTAGTAATTTTCTGTTGTCTAGATTTTCCCATACCAGAATGGGTTCAAGTCTCAGAATGGGGCAATATTCAGTGTCAAGTTTCCCTGAGGGTTGTCTTAGAAGATTGACAGACTTTACTGTGAGGCCTTTGGCTGCTGTGCTTTTCCTAACCTGCCCAGAAGGTGGTGCCTGTCAGCCCATCATTCCCCAATTGGGTAAAGAGGCATGGCCCCTTTAATTCTCCACTTAGGTTGTTTCTGTTTTGATTGTTTTCTCCTAGGCCCTGGAGTCTGAGTTCTGAATAGAGGGCAGGCACTAGAGCTTGGCCTCAACTCCTTCCTCTTAGGGAAGATACAGCCCCTAGGGAGTTATTTTCTGCCTTTGAATTGCTCCTTTGTCTCTCTGACTCAGTTAGCTCCACCCCTATCTGGGTCAGAATGTTGTGAATTGAAAGTGGCTGGGGCTTTCTCCACTGAGTCATTCAGTTTGAGAGATGGAAAAAGGGAAAGAAAGCACCTTTTCCGAGCCAGTCCATGGCCCCCTAGTTTCACCCATCAGTCAGAGAGAGCCCCCAGTCTTCTGGGCTCCCTTCCTGGGGCACAGGCATTTTCTGGCTCTTTAAAAGCCTGTGTATTTTTTTTTTCCATCAGCCCCACCTCCTTTCCACTGGGAGTGAACTCAGGGTACTTTGCTGCTTGTTAGGGGCTGTCTATGTTTGTAACTTGTATTCAGCAGTCCACATTTATAAATTAAAATCCCAGCTGGAGCTATTTTGTGCTATATTCACTCACTCTGGGAATGCTTCTTTCTCCCACAGTGAGATCTTACAGCTCAGCCTGCCATTGGGGGAGGGAGCTACAGGTATGGTTCTACAGTTTTTACTCACAGTTTTTAGGCTGTGATCTCTGCCATTCCACCCAATCACGGTTGGTGTATTGTGTGTGGACAGTCACAGTTGTTCCCCAGAAGTTGTTCCAGATTATTTACTAGTTGTTCCTGGTTGTTTATTAGTTGCCCCTGAGGACTAACTAAATTCCACACCTCTCTATGCTGCCATCTTGCCTCTCCCAGTATTATTTTTATATATGCATTTGATAGTGTTCAATACTACCTTTCAAAAAGAAAATATACAGCTTTTGGCAACTATTAAAGAAAGGAGAAAAAGATTTATAAATGCAGTTTTATAATAAATTCAGAATCTCAAATGTTTTCATGTTTCTCTATACATGATTATCACAATTGTAATAAAATTATCACTGTAAAATTATTTCAAAGAGGCTGGCATATATGACCGAATATATCCTTATAAATAATCATTATTGCAAAGAATTCATTGATTTAGAAAGTGTTGTCTCCTAAAACATTATTTTTTTTGTAGAGATACATATTCAAAAACAAACTTTAGATTTATTTCTTCATTTTTATTTAGAACTCTGATGACCAAAAAGAATAGGAAATTTTCACAAAAATTAATTGGCCTGAAAATTGATGTGATAAATGCATAGTAATTTTTGAAATATCTTATTTTGTCTTTTATAGTCACATGGTTTATAACTATCCAAATTTGGATCTTCATATAGTCAATGATTTAAGGTGGCTTATTGCTAGCCTTTCCTTCTGTAATAAATATAATAATTTCCCCAGTCAGTGAATAAGCTTCCAGATTTTGTGTGTTTATCTCTGATTCTTAATGTACTTTCTCCATTTGCAGAACAAACTGTACTGTTTTGCTTAAAAATAATTATTAATGAGAAAATGTCTTTATTATTATTTGTACTTACTAACAATATCAAATTTGCATAAATGTAAAAAAGGGAACAGTAGCCCCACATTTGTAGATTTTGATATTAAACGTATTGAGAATGTTTTATCATCAGTTGATTTCACAGCTTCCATCAAACACAGCTCTTGAAGGTTTCCTCACAGCAGACAGTGATAATAACATAATAATGCTTAGATAAAGATGTTCTGGGAATGATGAACTTTTAAGTGACTGAAAGTTGTAAAAACAGAACCAGTCATATTATTTTCAGTTACATTCCAACTGCACATGTGCATTCCTTTTCAGTGTTTGCCAAGTGAAAAACCAAAATGCTAATGATAGGGAAACAGCATTTTGGAATACCTATTACAAAATTACTGTTTTCATCAAGGAAAATACCTGCTTTTCTTAATAAGGAAACTTGCTTAGTAAATCTGAATGAAGAAATGCCTAGTGCTTGCATATGATATTGAAAATCCCTCTCAATATCTTATAAAGGTCAGCACCAATACTGAGAGTCTTTTTCATAGTTATGATGATATTCTTAATAATAATAATATTAAATTATAAACCCTTGAGAGTAGGGGTAATATTTTATTATGTTCATGACTGTTTTCAAACCCCTGGCATAGTGTCTGATGCAGAAATATTCAATAAATATTTGCTGATTGAATAAAGAAATATATGAGTGAATAAATATAGTAAAACATCTGACAAATGTGAGATTATTAAATCTATTTACATCAATTTTATGTTATAATCTGAAGAAAATTTTTCTCTCTTTAATTAATGAAAAGTATTTTATATTAATAAGTCACAATGCACATTTAAAATGTGATACTAAGACTTTCAACATTTTATTGAAGATAAAGACAAAAATGAAAGAGGAAAGCATCCTATTCATTGAAATAAGAAAAGGAAACAATTCAGCTCATGTTGACATAGGAGGAGAAATTCTTCCTATGGCTACCTAGGTGTCAGGATCCTATATAAAAGAGGGTTTTGCTTTCTTTTGTTTTGTTTCATTTTTGTTAAAAAAGAACAATATTCCTAGTTAGCTATTTTGTTTATAAATTAGAGTGGCTCTCAAGGGAAACATATGGGAAGGAAATGTGAAATATCTGGAGCTCACAGAACAACAGGGCTACACAAATCTTAACAGTCTGCTTTAGCAACCAATCTCATTGGAGAGCAATTCCTGTTATTTGATGTCATTTATAAAAGCCCTAAATTGTTATCTTAATACTCACCTCTTCTCCTGAGGACTGTCGTCGCTATTATCATGAATTAGGGATCATTCTTTAGAGTTCAAATTCATTTTGTTCCCATATGAGGAGATAATTTCAGAGAAGAAATCAATCATTTCTACATGAATGTTTCTCTAAACTTGTAAGCAAATTTTCAATCCAAAAATGGATTCATAAATGGTATTTTGACTTGTATATTCAACCTGTTCCTAAGATATTTAAAATATAATACTGATAAATTGGAAATATTCACCGCACAATAATTTTTAACTAATAGCAATCACCTTGATTTAAGTTACTCAGTACGTTTCAGAAATGTAAAAGTAAGGCAAAAAGAATGCCCACTGAACTTTTGTGTATTATAAAAGAAGTTTGGCTCCGTTTTCTTCAGATAATTCTTGTAAGCAAAGAATTCATTTTCCTTACTTCAAATTCGATTCAGCCACTATTACTGGTACATCTCTAATACTGTGATGACCTAACTTTTCACAGGCCCTGGAATAATACACACAGGTGTGCCTGACAGCCCCTCACTTCATGCCCTTGCTGCTGGGCTCTTGCTTCCTACACCAGGTAGCATTATTTTTGAGGTCCTCGTAGTCTCCAGCTTGGTGCCCAAGGATAAGCAATTCAGAATTGCAAACATATCTTTTGTTGATGCTTCCCAGCCAAAGAGCACTTATTGTCAAAGTTAGATTTATTAGATTTATTAAACTTAAACTTGTAGTAGCAGGGGAGATTGAAAATGGAAATTGGAAAATGTGGTACTTCACCGATGAGTAGTCTTAGGAGAGTTTTATAGAATTTGGGACGTTTGTTAGGAGATCTGATGGATCATGTTGTAGGCCAATGTTTAACTTTGTGAGAAACTCTCAAACTGTCTTCCAAAGTGGCTATACCATTTTGCATACCCAAACAATGAATGGGAATTCCTATTTCTCCACATCCTCACCAGCTTTTCAAATCAGTGTTTGGGTTTTAGCCATTCTTACTGATGTTTAGATGATCTCACTGATGTTTTAATTTGCAATTCCTTAATGACATATTGCATTGTGCATCTTTTCATAGACTTACTTGCTGTTTTTATTTTTTCTTTGGTGTCTGTTTTGTCTATTTTTAAATTGGGTTGTTTGTTTTCTTATTGATGAGTTTGTAGAGTTTTTATATATTTTGATACAGGTCTTTTGTCAAATGTGTTTTCTAAATATTTTCTACCATCTGTGGTTTGTCATTTAATTCTCTGCACAGTTTATTTTGCAGGTATAAGTTTTTAATTTTAAAAACTATTTTTTTTTCCTTCATGGTTCATGCTTTTGCTGAAAAAGTCATCACCAAACCCAAGGCCAACTAGATTATCTCCCATGTTACCTTTTAGAAGTTTTGTAGTTTGCATTTGACATTTTTGAAGCTGCTTTCTTCTTTGATCTATATGATCTACTCAATATGATGGAGCTAAATGTATCTATGGTGGGTAAAAACATCATGTGGAGTCTGCTAAATCCCAGGAGAAGAGTTGTGGTATAAACCCCTATGATTATAGAGCAGAGATTGGCTAACTTCTGTAAAGGGTCAGATGGTAAATATTTTAGGCTTTGATGCTATAAGTTGTCACAACTACTCAGTTCCACATTTGTAGCATGAAAGTAGCCAAAGAAAATAAGATAAAGGGTGTGGCTGTTCCAATGAAACTTTATTTATGAAAATAAGCAGTGGGCCAAATTTGGCTGAAAGGCAATAGCTTGCCAACTGTCATCGAGTGTTTAACTCTGGGTTCCCACATACTTGTAGACTCTGCCTACATAATTATTTACTATCTGCTATGTTCTTCAATATTTTAAAGAACATTTCAAAATATTTTATACTGCCCTTCTGATTGTTTTCAATGTCAGGAAAGTTGATTTGAATAAATTTACCCAACATATTCCTGGAAACAGAAGCCCTAATGCAAACATCATTGCTACTCTAGAAGAACACAATTTTCATTTTACCATTTAAATTCTAAAAATTTTCTAAAAATTACAGAAAATGGATAGTTATGATCTACTGAGAAAAATTAATCAACTAAGTGGAAAGTCATCAATATACTTTGTTTTTAGAATATTTTTATAATACATATCTGTGTTTGGAAGAGTCAAAATGATTAAGAGAATTATCATTTCAAGTGACCGTAAATGCCAGCTTTGGACTGTGTATTCATAATTATCATTTGGTCTTCTATTTGACTCCTTTTCAGTCATTCAAACACAGAAAATACTATGGAAGCATAAGAAATTTTATTTCCTCATGTGTAAATCTTTTGTTCAAATTATTCATAAATATCGATTGACGTGATTTTGAATTAAATTACTGGTGGTTAGATAGAGTTAGAGGATTGAAAAAAAGGTTTACTATAAAAGAGAAAACTGAAAGCTCATATTTTGTCCTTTATGGTTTTTCCTTCTTTGTCTATAGTTTTCACTGTATAGGTCTCTTTATATTTGCCAATGCCTAGTTTAAGTGTCTATTTAGCAAAGTCAAGAATACAAATTTTCAAAGGACGTGTGGCCAGCGTTCTCTTTGTGCAAGCATTATATGACTAGTAATACACTTTCTATTGAGTTTGACAAGATGGAAAATAATGCTGAGATGTGAAACGTGAGTTTGGATCCACTAACCTTCCTTGAGCCTCCAGAAAACTGAAGCTGCTCAATACAACTTAAACCTTTATGCCATTCAAAATATTTAATAAAATAATGCATAGAGAAAACACCAAACTGTAATTGCTTCCCTTTTTCATTTTTTAAATTAAAAATTATATATCAGTATCATGCCACAATGTCAGTGGATATTTTTTTCTTAGAGATTCTTTAGCAATGTGCTTTCAAAACAAAAACAAAAACAAATGAACATTTAAGAGCTTCATTTGATTTAGAACTCACCTTCACATAAATGCCATATCATAATTAAAGAATTAGTCATTACCTACCAGCTCTAAGTCATGATCACCTGCTGGGTTTTATTTATTTAAAATTCCACCATTATCTAATTAAATGATGACCTTTTATAAAGAGTGGCTATAGCTATTTGAGGTAAATTTTTAATCAGTGCTAATGCCAAGAAGCTAAAAGTTAATTTTGCTAAGAACTTCCCACTTAAAATACAATTGCCCTAACAGTGCTCATTCTGGACCTATCACACAACAAGCTGATTTTGAGGATATGAGCTGTCTTCCAAAGGGCTGATAATGATAATGCAGGGAATATACCTAACCCTTTTCTTGCATCTTTTCAAAATTATTGAAATGATCTTCAATGTGTACAAAAACATGGCCTTATGAAGTTTACAGTTTGTGTCAATTGTTAGGGATTTTCCTGTTTTTACTTGGTGTTCTAGTTTGTTAATGCTGCCAGAATGCAAAACACCAGAGAAGGATTGGCTCTTATAAAAGGGGGCTTATTTGGTTACACAGTTACAGTCTTAAGGCCATAAAGTGGCCAAGGTAACACATCAGCAATCAGATACCTTCACTTGAGGATGGCCAATGGTGTCCGGAAAATTTCTGTTATCTGGGAAGGCACGTGGCTGATGTCTGCTCCAAAGTTCTGGTTTCAAAATGGCTTTCTCCCAGGACTTTCGTCTCTAGGTTGCAGTTCCTCAAAAATGTCACTCTTAGTTGCTCTTGGGGTGTTTGTCCTCTCTTAGATTCTCCAAAGCAAGAGTCTGCCTTCAACGGCTGTCTTCAAACTGTCTCTCATCTGCAGCTGCTCTCTCAGCTTCTGTGCATTCTTCAAAGTGTCCCTCTTGGCTGTAGCTCCTCTTCAGAATGTCACTCTCAGCTGCACTGAGTTCCTTCTGTTTATCAGCTCACTTATATGGCTCCAGTGATCTAATTTAGACCCACCCTGAATGGGTGAGGTAACAGCTCCATGGAAATTATCCAATCAGAGTATCACCCACAGTTGGGTTGGGTGCATCTCCATGGAAACACTCAAAGAATTACAATCTAATCAATAGTGATATATCTGCCCACACAAGATTACATCAAAGATAATGGCATTTTGGGGGACATAATGCATTCAAACTGGCACACTTGGTATTTCTGTTTCCTAGGGCTGCTGTAACAAAGTACTACAAAGTTGCTTTAAAAATAGAATTGTATGTTCTAGAGGCCAGAAATCCAAAATCAAGGTAATCTGCAGGGCCAGGTTCCAACCAAAATCAGTAAGGGAGAATCCTTCCTTGTCTTTTCTAGATAACAGTGTTTACTGGTAAGACTTGGCATTTCTTGTCTGTAGATGGATCACTCCGATCTCTGCCTCCATCTTCACATGGCCTTTTCCCCTCTGTCTTTCCTCTTCTTCTTATAAGGACAGCAGTCATTTTAGATCTGGGCCACCCTAATTCTGTATGACCTCATCTTAAATTGAATATATCTGCAAAGATACTATTTCCAAATGAAGATCACATTCACAGATACAGGGTATTAGGACATCAGTGTATTTATTGGATGGGGGATGGAGAGGACTGAGAATTCAACCCATAATACCTGGACTCTGTATATTCCAAAACTTTCTTTAACATACAAAATTGCAATCTATTACACCTCCATAGCACCCCATAGTACCTCTTTGGTGATACATTTTCTTGCATACATTTGGAGTGTATTTATTGAAAGCTTCCTTTTGCTAGGTAAAAAGTGGAAGACAGGGTAATAGTAACTCATCCTCTTTACCCTGTACCAGGCACATGACTAAGTGCTTTACACATATGGGCATATATAAACATAATTACAACCCAATAAAGAGGGTATACTGTCAGGATGAGTCCCCATTTTCTAGATGAGGGAAAAAAAATGAGAAACAGAGAGATTAAGTAAATTATTGAAGATTACAGATAGTAAAAATTAAGGAGGAACTAAACTCAGGCATCCAGACTCTAGAATCTTTGCTCTTTTTCAGTATATTATACTATATATTATAAAGAATTTAAAAATTATCTTATTATATAAACTAAAAGATTATTTGTGATTGTTGTAAGTAATATGAAAGATAAATATAATATGATATGATAATGATATTTAATGCTTATACAGCAGTAACATTCATGCAAAAGTCTCTTATATTGCATAAATATATTTTTATATCTTATTATACTCCAATTTATATCTGGTCCTATGGTGGGGTCACTCTTTTTTAATTAGTAAGGGTTTGTTTTTTGTTTTTTTTTTAACAAGTTTCAGTAATTGATAGGATGATTACTTCTCTTAGCTTTTTTATTCCTTTAATTTTTTATATGCTAGTGACCCTTTATTCTTCTGTAAACTTCACAGTAAAGTTGTCCAAAATCTAAAATAAAACCTCAATGAATGTTGCTGGGCCTTTTATTGAACATGTTGATAAATTTGAGAAGAAATGATGCCATTGGAATGATAAATTTTGGATAGATGTGTTTTATATCTCTCCATTTATTTAGGTTTTCTATGTCCCTTACCAGAGTTGTAAAATTTTCTTCAAATTGTCTTGAGCAATATTTTTGGTAAATTCCTAGATAATTATAACTTCTATTGCTACTTATATTAGTCAATCTTAGCTAATATAACAGGTAAACTTCAAGTTTTCAGCGACTTAAAATAATAAATTAATTTCTTATGTAAGAGTCCAATATGGATTTTTCTGATCAGTCAGCTCTTCAGGGTGACTTGCCTTCAAGCAGAGATTCAGGAAACAGCACCCCTCCATTCTGAGACCTTTCATTTATGTGTCATCTTCAACACTTGCTTTTCAGGTTTGCAGGAGGGGTTGTCTTGGTTTATCAGGCATTCCTGACAAATGCTACAGAATGGGCTGGCTGAAACAAAGGAAATATATTGGCTCATGGTTTTAACACTGGAAGTCCACATTTGAGGCATCAGCAAGGTGAAGTTTTTCTCCCCAAAGTCTGTAACATTCTTTTGATGGCTACCCTCATTCCTTGGGGTTCCTTGGCTTTCCTGTCACATGGCAATGTCCTCTCCTTTCTTTTCTGGGTTCCCTCTGACTTATGGCTTTTGTTCCTCCCCATGGCTTTCTCTCACTATCTCTGAATTTCTTCTGCTTTTAAAGGACTCTAGTAAGCTGAATTAAGGCCCACACTCATTCAGCTGGGTCACACATTAACTAAAATAACATCTCCAAGAGATCCTATTTATAGTGGGTTAACATGCACAGGAATGCAGACTAAGGTTAACAACATGTTTAAATTGGGGTACACAATTCAATCAATCAGGGGTTATCTCCTTTCAGGTCAGCCAGAAAAAAAGGAACAAAACAAGAGGGAAGTGCCCATTAGACACATATATAGTCTTGCAAGGAGCTATTTCCCTTCTTCTGGTGGATCACTGATTTAAACTGATCTACATGGAAATGCCTAACCACAAAAGAGGGTGGAATACATAATTTAATTCAATGATAAGAGAGAAGAGATGATAAATTTTGTGATCAGTTAGCATTCTCTCCCAGAAAGAGCACTGGTGACTTATTTTGGGAAAAATAGGATTTTTTCATGTCAATTTGTTAAATTTATTTGTTAGATCCTTAATTTGATGATTTTCTTTGTAAATAAGCACATCACATATAAATAATAATAATTTTTCCACTTCCTTCCCAATACTTACACTTTTTTGTTATTATACTTGATTATGTATGCTCCAACATTATGTTGAAACATATCAGTAAAAATATGGATTATGTGTTTTTCTCCAAAATAAAAGAGAAATTGCAAGTTTCTGTATGATTTTTCTCCGGGTTTAGTCAGGAGACTTTATGCATTTATGAAAGTTTCCATTTAGTCCTAGTTTTCTTGGAATGTTCCTTAGAATAAATTTCAAACATTATGAAATGTTTGTTAACATCAATTGAGATAATATGTTTTCTCCTTTAGTCAGTAATGTGTAACTACATTGATATTTCTGATGTTGTTTAATTCTCACATAATTCAATAAGTTTATTTATAGTTTTTTTAATCAGTGATTACAAGAGAAATCAGCCAGTAATTGTATTTACTATATTGTTCTTATTCAGCTTACAAAATGAGATGATTACTATAGCCTCATACTATAAGATAGATAGCTTTCCTTTTTTTTATGATACAAAAAATATGCATAATTTAATGATAATCTGGCAGATAAAAGGTTGGTAAAATTTATCAGTAAAATTGAATGGTCCTAGCACTTTTATAGGGAATGGTTTTAACTGATCTTTCAATTATTTAAATGGATTTTAGTCCATTCAAAATTTACATTTGTTCTCTTGGGTCAAATTTGGCCTTGTATTTCTCCTAGAAATTTCTTCACATGTGGCTGGGAAGTAGTTTCTCTTGCTTTCCATTTATCATGGCTTCTTTCTTCCTAAGATTCAGCCTAAAAATGTCCTTCAGAGAGTGTCTATGTGTGAAAAAGTTTCTAAGTCTTTATTATATCAAAAGAGCTTTATTCGCTGTTCACTTTGACTGACTGAACATAAATGTCTACCTTCAATTTATCTTCAACATTTTGTAGATTTTTAATACAGTGTTTCCTTGCATTCCATATTACTACTGAGCAGACTGATTTCAACACAACTCTTATTTAGGATTCTCATTTAGGAGATCCGTTTTATTACTTTTTTCTCTCTGTAGCTTTTTGGAATTTTCTATTTTATATTCAAAACTTTCATTATGGTGTGTGTAGGCTTAATTTTTTTCTTATATTTTTTTCTTATCCATCCTAGTTAACATTGTATGTACTCTTCCCATCTGAACTCTTATATCTTATATGTGGAAAAATTTTCCATCATTTTTCTTTCACTTTTTGCGGGACACTGATTACATGCTTCAACTTGGCGGACCTGGGCTGGGGGACCTGATCAGCCCCTGGGGAGGGTGGTGGGCACGGGCGACAGCGCCCTCCGCAGCCCCCCGGGCCTGGGAAAGTGAGGCCGGAGGCAGGCCCCATTTCCTCACCCAAAATAACACTGTTAGGGGAGGCTTGCCGGAGGGAACCGCCCTTTCCCCACCCCCTTATCTTGCCCGGACACTCCCCGTTGCCAGTGCAACTCCCATCACCACCAGTGCGCATACATTGTTGCCAGACACCGTTACCGGAGCAACTCTCGCCCCTTTTCAATCAACCTCCGCGCCCTCTCAGAACCAATCCAAGCCTTTAACCTCTACAGCTACCCCGCCCTCTAAACGCCCAATATAAGCTTGTACTCTCCCCTAATAAACTCTCTTGACTTCTTCACCCTAAAAAAACTGTGTCCCGCCTGTTCCTTTCTCGCCGCCCTCCATACTTTGCACGCCACCCCGCCGGGGACCTGGCCAAGTCCCCCGCCTCGCCCTCGTCTCCGGGAAAAAGCCCCCGCCACCGGTACCCTCCGAGCAATCCTGGGAGCCTAGGATTTAGCAACCGGCCGCCACCCCCCCCCCCGACGAATCAACTGCGACCGCAACTTTTGCTTATTTATCATATATTTTTCTCCTCATCTGGCATTTCTTGTAGATATATGTCAACTTGGTGACAGAATGATATGTTCTACTTATATCATTCATTATCTGAAATGTCCTCTCATACTTGACATTTAGTCTTTCAAATTTTCTGATCCAGTTTTTCAGCATACTATTGATGCCTTCATTCTTTGAATAAACACATTTCCTGCAGTCTTTATATTCTTTCAAATTAAAAAAAAATGTATTTACATTATTTCAAAACCCAAATATCCAGTTTGTTTTATTTCATAATTGCTTCTTCTTGTTTCATGTTTGCAATATATTCCTTTCTCCTACTATGCCTATTTAATATGTTCATTTTACATTTAGGTCTATTTGTACCAACTGATCTACTTATCATGATGTAAATTGATATTTGTTGTTCTACATTAGATATATGTGAATCTTGACAATGAACTCATACATGGCTACTATTTTTTTCCTTATGACACAAATGTAGCAATAACTAATCTTACAGATAAGTGCAACAGGACATTAGGTACATGCTTATGCCTTCTTTATGTTGAATCTTTTCTTTTGTAACATTCCCAAAGCCCTAAGACCCCTGCCCAAAATTTCCAGCCCAATCATCAATGAACATAAAGGTGATGGATATTTATTAATGGAAACTTTACTCAGGTCCAGTCTGAGACTCTTTCACCCAGGTTGCATTTGAATCCCTGAATCTAACTAACCAGGATGATGTGGGAGACAGAAACCTTCTATCTCAGTCTTTCCTATGTTGGCACCACTAGTTCTCTTCCATACAAGCCCAATACTCTCTTCATGCAGAGGGTAAAACATCTTCATTATTTCCAGGGTTTCTTGCACTCCCATTACAATGCATCCTCTGAATTGCTCTGTTTATTCTGGAAAATACAGGGCTTGATGCCCAAGTATGAGCCTGTAGCCTGTCTACTATCCTTGTCAAACTGGAAGTCTTCACTACACTGAGACAGGTCCCTGTGTATGCAACTTTATAGACATCTCACTCAATTTTCAGTAACAATTAAACATTTTCACATTGCTAAACTGAGTCTGACCAAATTTGGAAATAATCCCATGGCATTTATCTTAGACAAAACACCATTTGGTGAAAAGGCAATGACTCACTGCTCTCTTTTAAAAAGTTTGATTTTATTTTGTTTACTTTCTAGCTCATCCTCACTGATGGGAATTGTATTGTTTCATAACAGGTCTGTCCAATATGGAAACCATTTGGTCAGTAGCTTCAGTTTAAATAAAGTGGGGACAGGCTAACAATTTGACAATTCTGTAATGGGAGTCTGGAAATGTAAGCTTTCCCAGGTAAGCTGTTATTAAGACATTTTTAAAACCCTGTATTTATGATAGTGTCTTATATCTGTGAATTTGAGTTTTCTCTAGGATTTAAGACATTAAAATGTATTTAAACAAGAGAAAATTTAAAATGTGAACGATCCTCTCTACCCCAACTGATGCTATTAAGTATAAACATACTATCAAGCTGAAATATGCTCTTTGGTAAAATTATCCAAGTTTTGTAAATCGATATGAATTTATTTTTGTGTTGGAATTATTTTGTTGAAGAAGGTAGTGGTACTAGGAAAACATTTTAATGAAGCCATAATATTGGATAGTACCTCAGCTTTCTCCTTTAACCTTGTGGTATTTAATGTTCTTGCTTCTGCCACTGCTGTTGTTACTGTTGTGTGTGTTTCCTGAGGGAAGCAGCTGATCATTTTTTCTTTCAAATCTGCGTTGATTCTGTTGATTCTTGATCCTATATCATGGGGCTAAAAATGTTTTCCAGGTTGTTAATCAATAGTTTATGTTATAGAGATGAATATTCTCCTGTGAATCCTGGTAATGTTCAGATAACAGGCATGTTCTTCAGAACAAATATGACAATTAAAAGCATTATTGATATATTTTAAGATTATAAATATATTCTGTACACTCTGAGATTTGTAAAAATAAATTGTATGATAGTAAAACTTAGTTTAAAAATACTTTAATTAGGAGAACCTAAGATGGTGGCTAGGTGAGACATGGCAAAAAACACCTCCATGAAAAATACTAGATAAAAACCAGAAAGCAACCCAGAACAGCAGTTCCAGTGATGCACCAGCTGGACAAGGTCTGCTAAAATCACAGAGACCATGCACTTGGTGAAACCGGGGGTCTGCATTCTGAAATGAGTGAGTAAGCTGGCTGAAAGTCCCATGACCGTGCTGCAGTGTGGGGAAACTGTGGGTTGGCATTTGGAGATGGACTAGTTTGTTTAAAAAAAAAACAAAAAACAAAAAAGCCCGGGAGTGGCTGCAGATATGGCAGTGAGAACCGTGCAGTGAAGCACTGCAGGAGTGGGCTGTAGCCAATGCCTCGGTGTCTGGAGTGGAGGCTAGCCCTCCCCACACCTGCTGCTGATAGCCCCGGGGCTAGAGGGACAGAGGGAAGAGCCAAAAGGAGAAAGAAACCACGCCCCTTGCAGCCAGCTTCTTGGCTTGCTGGCGACACTCCTTCCCGGGGCCAGACCCACAGCCCAGAGCCACACCAGGAAACCCAGTCTGATGGGGCATGTATCCCATGGCACTGCGCACATGCCACAATATTGGCCGTGGACAGTGGCCTTGGGTGCACCCACACCTAGTTGTCCCGGAGCTGGAAAGGCAGAGCTGTGTGAAAAGGGGTGGTTGAGATGCCCCATTCAGCCATTTTGCATCAGGCTGGGGGCGTCCCTGCACAGCCCAGTGGCCCAGGGCTTCCCTTGAGGGAAGGCATGCACTTGTGACATAGCACAGACTTCCCACAGCAGATGTCCTGGAAGATCACAGCTATCAAGAAAAGCAAATGCCAAGAGACCAAACACAACAGAAATATTAAAGCATTTGATAAAACCAGATGATATGGAGAACCCAATCCCAAACACCCAAATCAAACGATCAGAAAAGACACAGTGCTTGTCGCAATTAATCAAAGGACTACAGTCAAAGAATGAGAGCATGGCACAGGGTATAAAGGACATAAAGAAGACCCTAGAAGAGCATAAAGAAGAAATTGCAAGAGTAAGTTAAAAAATGGAAGATCTTATAGAAATAAAAGAAACTGTTGGCCAAGTTAAAAAGACTCTGGATACTCATAATACAAGATTAGAGGAAGTTGAACAATGACTCACTGTCCTAGAGAACCACAGAACAGAAAATGAAAGAACAAAAGAAAGAATGGAGAAAAAAATTGAAAAAATCAAAATGGATCTCAGGGATATGACAGATAAAATAAAATGTCCAAATTTAAGACTCATTGGTGTCCTGGAAGGGAAAGAGAAGGGTAAAGGTCTAGAAAGAGTATTCAAAGAAATTGTTGGGGAAAACTTCCCAAACATTCTACACAATATAAATACACAAAGCATAAATGCCCAGTGAACTCCAAATAGAATAAATCCAAATAAACCCCACTCCAAGACATATTCTGATCAGACTGTCAAATACTGAAGAGAAGGAGCAAGTTCTGAAAGCAGCAAGAGAAAAGCAATTCACCACATACAAAGGAAATAGCATAAGACTAAAGTGGCCATCATGGAGGCAAGAAGGCAGTGGCATGACATATTTAAAATTCTCAGAGAGAAAAATCTCCAACCAAGAATACTTTATCCAGCAAAACTCTCCTTCAAATTTGAGGGAGAGCTTAAATTTTTCACAGACAAATGCTGAGAGATTTTGCCAATAAAAGACCTGCCCTACTTCAGATACTAAAGGGAGCACTACCAACAGAGAAACAAAGAAAGGAGAGAGATATATAGAGAATTTTAACAGGCATATATAGAACCTTACATCCCAAATCACCAGGACACACATTTTTCTCTAGTGATCACGGATCTTTCTCCGAAATAGACCATATGCTGGGACATAAAACAAGCCTTAATAAATTAAAAAAAAAAAAAAAAAAAAAAACAACAAATGAATATATTCAAAGCACATTCTCTGACCACAATGGAATACAAATAGAAGTCAATAATTTTTGATTTGTAACTCCACTATTATTTCCTACAGTATATAAAATACATAAACTCTAATGACAAATCAGTGGTTTTGGACTCAATGTAAAATATGTAATTTTTGACAAGAACTATATAAAGGCAAGAGAATGGAGGAGTATAGGAATATAGCTTATGGGTTCCATTGAAGTTGGTATCAAAGGAAAACAAGATTGTTATGGATTTAAGAGGTTAAATTTGAGCCCCACAGTAAACACAAAGAAATTATCACAGAATTTGACCATAGAGATGAAAAGTAGAGTATGGGTTATGAGAAGTGGGGGAAGGGGCAATGGGGAGTTAAGAAATGAGTGTAGGGTTGCTGTTTGAGGTGAAGGGAAATTTCTAGTAAAGGATGATGGGAAGGAGATAGCATTACAATATTCTAAATGTGATTAATCCCACCAATGGAATGCTAGAGAGGGGGTGGAATGGGAAGATTTAGGCTGTATATATGTTTCCACATTTGAAAAAAAAGACAGTCTAAATAGATGACAATTGAATGCCAAGGATGATCCTGGATGGGATCTGAGGATGGATGGGGGACAGGAGGCTCAAAGGGACACAGTTGGGACTTAAGGAAAAAAAAAAAGGAAATATAGAATTTAAGCTCTGTATCAATGTTGAATTTCTTCAACTTCTTAGCTGCGCTTAATGGGATTGCATAAAAGGATGTTCTTGTTCATCGGAATTGTATATGTGAATTACAGTGTTTGTTCAAGGATGTGTGCAGCTAGCTCTCATATGTTCAGAAGACAGAGCAATAGATGATGGACGATAGATAGGGAGGAAGGGAGGGAGAGAAAGAAAGAAATGGCGGTGTGACAGCATGTTAAATTTGACAGATCAGGGTATTGGGGGAGGGGAGTCAGGGTGTGCTGCGTATGGGGTTTGTATTGTTTTTGCAACTGTCCCTGTAACTTTGAATTTATTTCAAAATAAAATAAAAAAAAAATAGTTTAATCAGGGTATAATTAAACTATACCAATGCATACCATGTTGCTTGTGGTATAATAGACAACATGCCATAGAGAGGTCCTGCCTTTAACCCATATAAGAATTTCAAGAAGTTCACTTTATATTTTAGTAGCTATTGATTTCCAATCCAATATTTATGAAATACTATTTGCAGTGTTCATTTATTGATATCATTTTAGAATGTATTTTATTATCCCAGTAACAGTGGAAAGATAGAAGGTACTCTTATCTCTAATATCAAAAATTCGATAAAAATCTGAAGGAGGGTATTCCTGTCTTAGAAAAGAGTTGCACACTGAGAAAACAAGTGTTTACAAATATCTCTCCCAATTTATCTAAATACTTTGGCTGTAGAGATAGTCAAGGATAAGTTCTACCTATGTTTAAAGCCTATGCTAATTCCAGAACACTAAATAAAAAGGAAGTATTGGAAGGACAGCAACAAAAAACCAATGAAGGTGTCATAAAATCCAGTATCCTCAGTGATTATTCCAGGAATAGAGTAATGTCAAAAGATAATATTTTTATTGAAAAATAATTACAAATAATACTTCTAAATAATGGTGGAATATATGATTTTGACAGGATATTCTTTTGAGATATTAATTTCTTTCTGTGTTTTTCCAACATAGGAGTCTTAAAAGATTGAGAAGTTACTTGTCTTTATCCAAACTCTACTCTTAGGAATCCAGAGGGAATTTACAAAGTATTGCTTTTCAGGGTCTGCTGCTGAAAAACAACTCTTATCCAGGCCTCTTATTGTGGGGTTGGGATAGAAAAAAGGAAAGATTAAATCAATTCTAGAGTGGGAGACTGATAGTAGATCCCAGAAGTGGGGAGAAAAGAGACTAGTAGGATAGAAAAATAAAGGAACTATGTATCTCTATTTTCATGTAGTATTCTGGACTTGACATGACTCTGGGGAGATCATGTATGGATATTTAGGGCCCACATTGCACATCAATCACTGTGGCTTTGGGAGAGACAGATGAGTTCCCACTTAAACCACATTTAGCATTGTAGGAGTGAGAGATGATGAAAATTTAAAATACAGAGAAAGAATCCTCTAATTAGCCCAGTTTTTGGATAAAAAAAATCACAAGCCAAGAATCAGTCCCAAATTCTCCTGCTTCTCCACAAATTATTGAGATGAGACATCA
This sequence comes from Choloepus didactylus, assembly GCF_015220235.1. NCBI lineage: Eukaryota > Metazoa > Chordata > Mammalia > Pilosa > Megalonychidae > Choloepus > Choloepus didactylus. Next base: position 31,290,584 of record NC_051309.1, read on the forward strand.
TCAATTCAGCAGATTAAACTAAATTTGTTTGGAATTTTAAAAAGGGGAAAAAATAGTCTTTCTTGATCTTTAAGTAGTAGGGAACATATTCAAAGTGGTAACATGTATTAAAAACATCAAAATAAAATAATTGAAATGCCATTGTAAAGATTATAAGGGTTGATAAATAAAAAAAAATGAAGAGGTGGTTATGTGTTTATTCTTTAGAAAAACTGTACCAAAAGAAGAAATATAGACTTTCTTTTCTTCCTCCCTCTCTCCCTCTCTTCTTTCCCTCTTTCCTTTCATTCTTTCTTTCCTTCTTTTTTTTCTCCTCTGATCTCTCTCTCTCTCTCTCTCTCTCTCTCTCTCTCTCTCTCTCTCTCTCTCTCTCTCTCTCTTCTCTTATTAAATTTAAAAGTTAACTATAGGATATATTCACATATTCACAGTCCCTTGTACGTGAAAATTTTTAGTTTTGGATACTAAAACCACAAATCTTGCAAGTTACAAAATGGTTTGAAATGTCAAATTAAACAAGGAGGCCTGTAGTATTTTAGGAAAGTTTAAAATATGCATTGGCACTTGAAAGTTTGCATCTACTCTGAGCACAAACCAAGTCTCAATGTTCTCCTGGTTTTTAAATATGGACAGATCACTTAATCTGTCCCAGGCAGAATCACCCATTCAAAATAATTTAGAAATCAGAGATAGGAAGACATCCCTTGTACCTTCTTACAAGAGTGGCAGAGTGGGGTGGGCAATATTCAGGTTTTAGAAGCATCACTGGCAAAGCATTAGTGATGCAGCCTTGTACTCAGCATCTGCAATATGTGACTACCTCACCCAGATGTGATGATTTCACTTCTTAGAGAGAAGTGTAATTTAGTTATCTTTCCTGGCTTCGTAGAAGTTCCATTTTCTGTGCTTCATTTATATTCTGTGAGCTATTTCATATACATAATGAATGCTCTCCTTAAACAAGATAGAGTAGGTTTTTCTAGTAAGGATACATATTGAATTGATTAAATAATTCAGCATGTCGATGGCAGCATAGCTGGGGAACCTTTCAAAAGGGACAATTTTATAACAGGTGTCAAGTTTGATAATTACTAAAAGGTCTTTAGTAACAGTTTAATAACTTCAGTATCTACAGGCAAGGGGATTATTCATCAAAACATTAAGAATTTCTAGGTCACTTATCCTTTTGCTTTTCTTTCATTGGTTTGTATAGAAAAATATGAGGATTTCCTTGCAAACTATGTAAAGTTATTCCTTGGTGTCGTGCATTAGGAAGCAGGAATGAGAGACCACGCCATTTGCTGGGGAAATGTGAATCTGCTTGATCAGTGTCAGAATTTTTTATATAAGCTGAAAGACTAAGAAAAGGAGATCATAAAATAAAAATAACAGCCTCAGCTTTCTGCAGAGCATTGAAACCATGTTAATGCCACCAATTAGCTTGTAAGGGTCAGATAACTGACCGTTTTTTGAGGCAAGTTATAAATTCAGAGAGCAAAATATATGCCATCCTCAATCAATCAAACCATCTAAATACAATTTTTTAATTGTGCACGAGAGTAGCTAATGATGTGGTGAAACTGCGAGATGCTACTGATGGAACTGTTTTAAATTAAGTACCCTGGCATTAAATTTATGCACAAGTTGTCCTGATCTTTCTGTTATGCTAGAAGCCCCTAATATATGGAAATCTATTAGTAAGTGGGCAATCAGATGTTGTAAGAGAGAAAAGGAAGACAAATATAACACTTCTATTAAAACCAAACTGTTTAGATAGGTATACCTAGTATATGGATAGATATATCAGATACAAACTATCACATGTATATAGAGGAAAAGTATTTTGACTGACGTGTTGTTTCTTTTCACATTCTACACCCTTGCAATAGGAGTTGATGTCCCTGCTGAAACAATAGACTCACACCCCACTAACTCTGTAATTTCACCCTCCAGAATCTTCATCCACTGCACCTGGTTCATTGTCTCCATTTACTCAACCAATTTCCACAGGCTAGAGTTACAGCCTTAACTGGCTGCTGGCCAAAAATAAACAAAAGGAAGATTGAATCTCTGTATCCAGGCCTCCCCAACACAACAACAGATAGAAAATGGCTTTTAATCACTGCAGGTTTTTTGTTTTGTTTTGTTTTTTAATTGAAAAACATGCCATTTCCTTTTCAAAATCTTACTTTTAAAGATTTTTAAAATTTTCATTTCCAGAGATTAATTTGAAAAAAATTTACCTTTGGATCTGGTGGTGTAGTTGAACCTGCACATGGGTTTAATTGCTGCATAAATTCTGCACTCAGTTCTTGTAAATAGGGATAAAAGAGGTTTTGCTATGATAAGCATTTTTGCTGGGGTGCTTTAGGTACATGCTAAAAACTTTTATACACATTTTTGACAAGAAAGATGTGTCTGTGGAAATTTATGTATGGGATGTTAGGCATCATAGTACATATGCAAACTGGTTTATAAAATATGCAAATCATTGTCTTTATTAATAATGACATCTGTCCAAATCATGCGGTACTCATAGAAGGATAATTTATAAATATATTTGAAACAATGTAGAGATTTGCTAACTTGAATTTTTTCAACAATTAATTGTTTACACCTTTCTGCAAGTTTCAGTTTGGTCCTTGGGCTGATTTGGATGTGTTATGGCCCCCAAAACACCATGTTGTTTCATGCAATCTTGTGGGGGCAGACATATTAGTGTTGATTAGGTTGGAACCTGTTGATTGAGTGCTTCCATGGAGATGTGACTCAATCAACTGTGGGCAAGACCTTTTGATTGGATAATTTCCAAGGTGATGTTGCCTCACCCATTTAGGGTGGGTCTTAATTAAGTCACTGGAGCCATGTAAAATTGCTGACAAACATAAGGAACTTAGTGCAGCTGCAGCCAAGAGAGACACTGAAGAATGCACAGGAGCTGAGAGTCGAGCTGGAACACAACCTGGGATCAGCAAATGCCAGGCATGTGCCTTCCCAGCTAACAGAGGTTTTCCAGGCACCACTGGCCTTCCTTTGGTGAAGGTATACTTGTGTTGATGTCTTCATTGGGACATTTTCATGGCCTTCAGATTGTAACTTTGTAACCAGATAAACCCTCTTTATAAAAGCCAATCCATTTCTGGTATTTTGCAGAACGGCAGCATTAGCAAACTGAAACAGTCCCCAACTTGAGAAAATGCAAAACAAAATATGCAGTGGTTTTATGAATATATTTCTCAGCGAATGCACCTTGAGAAATACAGAAAAGTAATAAGGAAGAAAATATTTTTTGCCTGAAAATTCATTTTGGGCTTTTAATGCTTCACATTCAACTGATAATTCTATTCTGTTTTGGTCTCCAAACTCATTATATCTTATAAAACACACTCCTCTGAAAAACAAACAAACAAACAAACTGTAGCTTGGACAATAGCAATCCGAGCTATAGATAAAAGGTTAAGCAGTTAAATGACTGCTATGATTAGGAAGAGAGGGTGGAAGTATATATATCCAGGGGATTAAGAAAAATTCCAATCCCAGATAGCAAGGTAGTTAAATCTTAAAATATAGGCAAGGACTTGATGTGGAAACAGATTCCATCTTAGTGTCAATTTTATAGAAATAGTATTAGTATTCATGGCTTATAATCATAGTTTTGGGTTTTATTTTAAAATCTCATTGCCAGTCATTAATATTACCATCATTGTTTACAAAACTGTAGATGAGAAAACCAGTAGATGAGAATTCTAACAATTGGCATTTTTCAGACCTGGTGCAGTGAGATAATTGTGTGCAATGAATTTATGACTATTATTTCCAGGTCATGCGCTATTCAAAGTATGCATTGTAAGCACTTGCTGGGGAGAGCAAGCAAGGTCTGGAAGAGACATCCTGCTCTCTAGAGTGAGGCAGAAATCTCCAGGCCCTGATATTCAAGATTAAAGTCTAAAAGTGGAGGTTTTCTTTCTAGGGTATTTCTTCCTGTCTACCACTGGTTCCCTTACGTTTAACCATTTCATCATTTTATTAGGAGGCATTGTGGCAAAAGGGAGGCAGGAGAGTATACAGGATAAAACAAAGGCTCTTGTCTCAGACCGCCTAGAATTAAATCTAAGCTCTGTTCCTTACTAGTCCTGTAATCTTATACATAGACAAACCACTTAGCTTATTTAAACTTCAGCTTCCACATCTGTGAAACTGGGAAAATTGACACACTTTACTGTAAAAAATAAAATAATCCATGTGCCATATTTTGCAAGAGTGTACCTCCAAGTCAAGATGAACTGTATCATAATTCACAGTAGCAGCAGTTTTATCATCTTCTTCGTTGATGAGGCATTGTCTTTGGCATCAGCCACACTAGAATCCAATCCCAATTCTGAGGCTTTCCTATATACATAACTACATAGGATATTGTGAGCATAGCCCCTAAACAAAGTCAGCAAAATACCTAACCCAAGTAAGCTCTCATTAAAAGGTAGGAAATTGTAGCCATTTTTTCAGATATTCAACTTCCTTTTCTATAAAACAACACAAAACAGAAAAATTAATAACAGCCTTTCAGATTTAGTGCCGGAATTAAATCAGGTTGTGCATTTAGTTGCCTGAAATCTTACAAGGACTAGATAAATTGCAGTCTTTATTACTATATTATTATCCAGAAATATTTTAACTGCATAACTTGAAGTAAGTTTATCATGTTTGTCATATTGCAAACTATATGTTGGAGAAAGATGGGACCTTACAAAATGTCTGCAAGTGGTTTTAAAGATTTTTTTTTAAATTTATTTTGTTTTTGTTTTACTTTGTTTTCATTTAATGCACTGATTTCTTTCTTCAAATGAAAGACAGTTTAGAAGTCAAAATATAAACGAGGAAATGTCAGAACTGCTCTATTTCAAGCCATGGGAAGTGAGGAATCCCTCTTACTAGACCCTTTCCTCCACTTATCAAAGTGCCCTTGAAGTGCCTCTGTGGAGAACAATTGGAAAACCAGTGATCTATGCCAATCCTCTCATTACATGCAGGGAGGCTGAAAAGTGAATTGACTTCCACAAAGCTGCAGAGTAAGTTACAGCCAGAGCAGGAATAAAATCCAAGGTCCTAGGCTCTGGTCTATTCTTTTCCTAAGTGTAAAGCATGTGTATAACATGGGCTTAACAGTGACATTGTGATGTATGATATGTATCATAAGTCCCTGGGAGGCAGGGACAGTGGCATTTATTTTGCTATTGCAAGTGCATTGGGCACTTAATACATAGTTTGCTGCTCCATTCATTTCTTTTGCAGTTGAGATTTATTGCCTGATAGTCACTGGGTTGTGTGTGTGTGCACATGTGTGCGCATGTATATGCATGCATGTAATAAAATTTTAAATTCTATGTTGAGTTATAATTAGAATTCTCTGAAAAGTAGGTAAAAATCAAGAGATAGAGAACAGCATTTCCAATGGCTACAGAACCAAAATTATGAAATGTACTTCCCTAATTCTCTTTGTCCACATGAATATGATTTAAGGACACATTCCCTTTCAGCAAAGTGGCAAAGCAAAATATTTTCAAAGGTTTCTGAGTAATATGCGGTTGACATTAAAAACATTTTTTTGGCATCACAATCAAGTGACAGAGCATTTATCAGTCATTCAAATGGAATGGCAATACCTACCCTTCTGGTTAGCATGATTCCATATTCCAAACGGTGTTTGTCTCAAAAACATTTCCATCAGTAAATGATTTAATAATTGGAAAATTGATAGCTGAAATGTGCTAAAATTTATCTTTATTTTTATGTAATTTTTATTGGTCCACAAAAACGAAATACAATGATCTACTTTTTGATGTTCTGGTTAATAAAAATTGGAAGCAAATAGATCAATTCTGTGAGATAAGAGTGAAAAACTAATATCAGAAATCACTTATTCCTGCAAACTTGAAAAACATAATGGCTTTTATTTTCCTCTACAAAATCAACTCATATCTATCTCTTCAAAAGTTTCCCTAGGTCTGTCTCAAACTTCTACTGAATTGTTTGAAAATCTGTGCTCTGGAACCTCACTATTATGCCTCCATAGCATTCTCACTGCCTCAAAGATTTAATGAAATTTTCACAGACAATTTACACCTTGTTTCCTGAAGTACTCCAGGGTGCCTTTGCCTAGAGTTGAAGGTACCAGATAAAGAGTCCACAGAGAAATTTACTCTTAATCTCAGTAACTGCTCCAGTAACTGCTCAGTAACTGCCTGAACATATTCTGTATCTAATCTTTTCTTTCCTCAATTCATTCTTTCACTCATTCAACAAATAGCTACTGGTTTCCTACTATGGAGAAGAGAGTGCAGCAGGCACTGGGGACCAAGACAGGAAAGAGGAAAACACAGTCCTAAAGTTTCACCTCCATCAGAATGGGAAAGAAAGACAACAGAGAAGTAAAATTGTAATCTCAATGAGTGATCTGAAGGAAAATACAGTGTAGGTATCAAGAGAGTATGAAGAAAGGAGAGCAAACCTAGTCTTATGCAGGGATGGTTTAGGAAAGTTTTTCTGAGGAAGATAATTTTAAGCATAGAATTTTCAGGGATTTAGTCAGGTAAAATGGCAGTGGAATGGAGAAGGCAGAGAGATATTGGGCATAGAGAAAGCATTAATTTATTAAATCAACAATTTTTTATTATATTATTTTATACTATATTGTACACCAGGCATAGCTATAGGCTCTGTGAATACAGAAGTTTAAAAAAAAAAATTGTGTGGGGGGCTATAAGATGCTGTGATGTGTTGGGGGAAAGAGTTAAAGCAGGTGTGAAATTCCAAGAGAAAAAACAAAACAGTGAGGTCAAGGAGCTGAAAAAGTGTGACTTAAGAAACAAAAAATAAAATAGGAAAAAGGGCAGATAAGGCTGCAGAGTGATAGACAAAATTAGATTAGCTGAAGTCCTTTTCTAAGTTGTGGTAAGCAATTCAGACTTTTCATAAAAATAATGGAAAGCCATAGGAGAATTTTAAACACCCGTAGAGGTACACCGCTCTGGAAAAATGTAGCTCCACGTATGGGGAGCAATTCTGGAATTGCTTTACAAACATGGTGGGATTGAATGATTATGTAAATGAAGAGTGGATGGTAGGATCCAAGTTTCTTACTGGCAGAGAGAAAAGTTCAGATAAACAAGAAAGGAAGAAAAGAATGAAATGTGTGGTGCCAGATTAGAGTTCGAGACATTAATATGAACTAAGGTTTCATTTAATATATTTACAAATAGATAGATACAGAAACAGTGGTAGATGTGTATATACATAGGTGAGTATACACACATATACCTCAGTGCTGTGTCTGCTGGGAGGTTCTGGAAACAACAACACCTCAGCAGGAGCAAGGACACCCGGGATCCGGATCTTGGTTTCTGAATATCTTTCTCCAATAAAAGAACCTGGATTTCTTGGCTAAATGTGTGATTCTAGGGTTAGGGTTGGAAAAATGCAATATAAGTCTTAAGCATCTTATTGTACCAGGGTAAAGATGTTGAAGATAAATGGGGGCACATCTAAAGACATAGAGGCCAAGCTGGAAGAACTCTCAATGGCCAAACCTTGAACGATTTGGGCTGCTAAATAAATGTAGTATTTGAGTATAACACAATGTGTAAAATGCATTTACATGAGTCCAAACTAATATAAATAAATGAATGAATAAACAAATAAATGGAGAAGGGACAAATTCTCTTACAGAAGAACTCCAAAAAAATAGATAGATAGATAAATAGATAGATAGATAGATAGATATTCCCTTCTCCATGAAGTGGAGTTTATTCTCCTGTCCCATTCCCTCTTCCACTTCTTCTCCTGAAGGAGCAGTAGATGTAGTGACTAGCTGTCAAAGCATAGAGTAAGGAAAGGGAAAATGCTGGCAAGCACTACCTTAAATAAGTGATGGAAGTTGACACCATCAGTGATGTCATGTGGATATCCTGTATCTCCTGCCACTATTTGGTAGGAAAAGCACATCAACTCTGTGGTACTTTCCTAAAGTCCATAACCCCAGTCTAATCATGAGTAAAGAAAATCAGACCCAGTTTGACCTAGTTGAGGGGACATTCCATAGGATGAGTAGCTAGTACTTCTAAAGACTGTCAAGGTCATGGAAAATAAGGACAGAATGTCACAGACCAGAAGGACTAAGGAGACATGCTAACCAAACGCAATGTGGTACACTGGATTGCATAATGAGACAGAGAAAGGCAATAAAGCAAAGGTGGTGACATCTAAGTAAAATCTGGAATTTTGTTAATAATAATGTACCATTGCCAATTTCTTAATTTTGACAAATGTTAAGATGAAAACAATGGGGGAAACTGGGGAGAGTTATATGGAAAATCTCTCTACAATCTTTGCAAATTTTGTAAATCTAAAATTATTCATATATATTTATAAATTGCTATCCCATACCTGTCAAGGCCTATAGGACTCCACACCCCAACTGGGTTTATATCTTCCCCTAGCTACTAAAAGTGTCCATGTAGAGGCCTTCAAACACAGAATGCTAATTATATTTTAACAGATATTGGCTTTGAAAATGTTACTTGGATTATTTTTGTCCAGTGAGCCAAAGAACACTTGAAAAAAAAATCCATGATCTGTGTTGGCTTTTTTCATCTGTTTAGAATAACTGCCACACACACACAAAAAATAAATGAAAGGAAGCATGTTCTTAGAAAACTATTAAAGAACAGAGATAACATTACAATTGACAAGTAGACATTAAATATCTTATTTTATCTGTAAATCTCCACAGATGTCAGCAATGAACATTATTAGAGTACAAAGAATTAGTTTTTAACATGAAACACATTCAAAATTATTTATTCCTTGGTGACTTTTAAGATGCAGTTATTTTTGGAATGTTTTTAATAACAATAAGACCATAACTACACAGCATGACTATGTGCAACTGTTTTCTGACTTGATCCTAATGTTTTTTGTTTTTTGTTTTTTTTTTCACTGAGACCTACATGACACTGCTTCTACAGCTCAGTAATGAGCCAAGACTTGTTCTTCTCTGCCGAGAAATCATTTCCAGAAGTCACTCCTGATTGGTTAGAAGCTGCAGGAGAGATAGGATAAACTGTCAAGATTTTTGCATCCTTTTAATAAGCTCTGCCTGAGCATTAGAAGCACACGAATCCATTCTACTTGGGAGTTCTGCCTTCACTTTATGCTCATTGTTACCAAAATTTACCTGTGTTATTTTCTAATTATCCTGTATGTTTGCAAAGCTCCAAATTGTCTAAACCTTAAGAAGTGTCTCTGGTCCTCACATTTATTTTAGTCCATCTATGTAATTAATGGTTTGTTCTTAATAATTCTGATTTGGAATTTTTTTTTTTTTTTTCACATTCAATTCTTCATGACTATACCTCATATTACAGTTGCTTTCTAGGTGTTGTTATGTCAGGACAGTTCATTTCATGAGCTCTGAGTAGATGTCTCTGTCTTGCTCTTCCTTTCTCTAGAATTCTCAAACCCCATGTCTCAGGATTTGCATTCTCAAATCCTGTGTCTAATTCTCCCTCCTACTCTTGATGGGAATAACCATCCTTTCCAGAAAAGCAAATCACTGGTCTCCTTACTTTCTCTCAATCACCTGCTGACCATTCATAACTGCAAACATGATTGCATGCTGGCTGACAAGCTGTTTGCAGGTGGGATTTATGCTTTACTCATTTTACATTTTCTACACTGCCCAGCAGAGTGCCTACCGTTCATTCAAACCATAATTTTTGTTTCCTTTGACTTCTTGGTAAAATAACAAACCTTACTAAAAATATTTTCAGGAATCCAGTTACACAAAAAAATTACTGTTCAGGAAAAAAAAAATTGCATGTACATATTTTTTTCCCAATGCTATTATTCTCCACTTAGCTAAAGCTTTTCTTTCTTCCTCTGTTAGTTATTAAGGTACATTCCAAGATGCCTTCATTAAACTTTTCCCCCAGAATGTTCTAGCACCCTTTAATGTCTTATTTAATGATCTCATATTATTTCTATATATTTTTTAGACTTATACTGTTATCATATTATTTTGTCTTTATTTGGTCTGTCTCCTCAACCAAAGATAAGACCTTGCATTATTTTGATGCCCCAACTCATTGCCTTACAATGTTCAGTGAAAATAGGAAAAAAAGAAATTTTAGTTCTTGAAAGACAGCTGGTTAATCAGACTTATATTGCACTTGATTTTTAGGTGCATGATCACCTTATATCAGAAATTTGTAAATATGCTGATGTTTTTCAGATCTCTCTCTCTCCATCATCTCTATCATCTATCTATCTCTATCTTCCTACTTATCTATCCATTTTATAATGTTTACAAATACATTATATAATTAGAAAATGAGAAATTTTCAGTTACCCACAAACTTACTATTTGGAGATGAATACCAATAAACATCTTAATATACATAATTTCACAGAGTGGAAAATCATATTGAACACATAATTTTCTTTCTTTCCATTTTTCCGTTTATTACAATATTATAAATATTTTCCATGGAATTAAATAGTCTAAGAAGGCATAATTTAATTTAAACTCATTTACAATACTATCAAATAAATTTTACCAAAATTTTTACAATATTACAATCATTTGGAATTTAAGTATTAAATTGTGCTCAACTCTGATTACTTCCTTCATAAAAATGTTTAAAGGTGTTTTCTGGGTAATAATATGTGAACATGTAAAATTTATACCACATTATATTCTCAGCAACACTAAAAGGTGTTGTTTGTCTTGATTTTTAATTTACTTTATTTTCTTAGAAGCAAGGTAGAATATTTGTTTTTGTCATCTTTTGTCATTCTTTCTTCATGCACGCTCTTAGATTTAAGTTTGAAATGACTGTTTTTTCTCATTTTTCAGTAAACGTATCAACTCCTTTTCATTCTAATATTTATTTACTTATCTTGTTTATAATGTATCTGAGGCTCAAATGCTTAAATTGTCACAATCAAATTGATCAGAATAAATAGGGCACAGTAAGTTTTGTTAACATATATAGCACATACAATTTATAGTAAATCTTGGAAGTATTTTGTTCAGGGTTTTTGCAAATAAGTGTTTACAAAGGTTGGTTAAAATAGCAACAAAACAACAGTAAGCATAGAAACATCTGTTTGTTTGTTTGTTTTTGCAACATGTTAGCAATAGGAGAATGACCATGTAAGGAAAAGAAGAAAATTGACTGTCAAAATTAAATTTCACACACAGAATTTTTTTTTTTTTAACCATTAAGTCACTCTAGAAAAGAACACATGTAGGAAGAAAGATGAAGGAAGATAAACAAAACCTTACCAGAATTTAATAAAGCCATATGCAGGTTTGTTATCAATATTAGAGTATTGTTAAAAGGGGATTTATTTCACAAGACCATAAGAGCTTAGAAATATTGAACTTCTTGCTTTTAGAAATGTATACAAGAGCATTTAAAAAAAAAAGTGTTTTATTTTAGCGTATTTATTTCATTTTCCTTTTCTTTCCAAGTTGTTTACATCTGAAGTCCTCTTTCATGCCTCCCAGGTAGTACCATATTCTATACATCTTAATTGATTAACTATAATACACAAGACTGAGTTCTATGGGACTAGAAAGATAAATGAGGGTTGCTTTTTAATCTTTAATATGATCATAACCTAGGAAAATAGAAGGAAACACAGATAATCATAGAACTAAAAAAATGCCACATATGTTATATAAGAAATACAGCCAAAAGAATATTCAAATTTAGCAAAGGGTTTTGGCCTGAAGGAGGAGAATTTCAAAAATGAATAGCATTTGAGTTTATTCGTAATGATGATGAGGTATTTACCTGAAAAGAGGATTTTTATAAGTATCAGTGATTCCAGTTAATGAAATAGACTGAGCCAATAATAGAAGGCAGAAAAGAAGGAATGCTAGTCTCTGTGATATCTCCTGTCATAAAAGAAGGAACATTGATCATATACAAATATGATTTGTAGGTTAAAAAATGCATCTTAGAAGACTCCAAAATATTTTTCAGGATATTGCAGGAAAAGCATTAAAAGTAGGAACCTGATTTTGCATTCAGTTTAGTGCATTTCCTGTCCTGTGTTCATGGGAAGAGTGTATGAGCACTACTGAACAGGTTAGTTCAGATTTCCTAAAGGTATTCCAAAGGTCTGTATTTTCAGAATAAAATGCTAAGTCATGTTCACATGATAAGTTAGAGCAATTGGATGCATGGTATATGCTATGGATGAATCACGCCCCTCTAAAAGACATGTTCAATTCTTAACCCCCAGTCCTGTGGATGTGGACCCATTTGTAAATAGAATCTTTGAATATGCTGTTAGTTAAGGTGCCCGAAAATTGAATTAGGGTGGGCCTTACTCTAATGTTACTTGGTCCCTTATAAGCAAGGGTGATTTGGACACAGCTAGAAGCAGGAGACAGAAATAGACAGAAGCCAAGTGACAGAAGCAGAAACTGAGGTACAGAGTGTCAGGAAGACTCCACCAAAACCCCACAGACTTCAAAGAAAGCGTGGCCTGGGGTCATGTTGATTTTGAACTTGCATGCTCCAAAACTGCATTAAATTCCAGTTATTTAAGTTAACTAGTCTGTGGTACTTTGTTACAGAAGCCCTGGCAAATTAAGACTAAGGAATTAGGTGGGGTCGAACATCAGTTTGACAGATGCTATTCTTTGACTATCTATTTTCCGTATGGAAATATTGACTCCTTTCTCTTTCTCCTTCTCTCTGTTATTTAAGTCATTATGGAAGGTTTATAATTACAAGATGAGACAATTTGCATGGCTATCTAACCAGAATGCTATAAAATTTTTATTTCATTGCTGTCAATGGAAGAAGGTTCTAAATTAGTTTATGACTCAAAGAAGTCTGTGTTAAAATTCTGTTTAGCAATAAGTTAAATAGATATCACTAAGACATGTTCTGTGCTTTTAAGGATTTTGAAATATAACACTATTTCATTTAATCAAATTTTAATTATATTTTAATAAATTAATTTTCTGTGATATCTGTGACTATTCAGGAATGTGGAATTATTCTATCATCTTACAAACTAAAAATTCCTTTGCCACTTAAAATTAGTAGAAAATTGAATCAATTTTATTTTTGCCATTGTTGAATCTCTTCTATGTCCATGATATCAGACACCAAATTTTACATTATCCCAAATAAAACTATGCTTAATCTAAAATATATTACTTTTTGGTAATCTGAGAATTTAAATGATATTGGGCAAATTTTCCTCTTCATAAAAATATATGCATTTTCCTCTTTACAGCAGCATGTAAACAAGATAAATGCATAAACAGGATTGCATCAATACTTGTTATGAAAGAATCTTAATAATCAAAGACTGCTTATATCAGACAAACTAATTTCCAGTCAGAAAATTTAGCTTGTAATCCACATATTTTCCTCCTCATTGATTTTGTATAGTCTTCTTTACACAGGCAGGTATTTTCAATATGATTTTACTATTTCTAATTCATTAGATTGACAGAAACATTTCCAATTAAAGAATTTTTCAATCAGTATGTTCCAGTCAACTGAAAACAGCTTTGGACATTTAAGTTTTATATTTCATATGCATAGAATGAAAAAAAGTATGATATTGAAGATAACATTTATGCAAATACAGTTATTAAAAGAGGCATACTTCTCAAAGCAATAAAACCAATGAGAGAAAAGCAAGTCATAGTCTTGCATTTAGCAACTTAACTAAATAGAAACATCTGTATATAGAATTCAATAATTGCATTGCCTTGTTTTTAAAGTCTAGAACATCTCTGTATAAAATTTTTGCAGTTTTTTTTGTGTGTGCATGGGATATTTATATTTTTGTTTACTTTGAGCACATCCTTTTGAATTAAACCCAGAAAGAATATATTTTCTTTTTGTTCATCATAATGTTGTTTTCTAGTATAATTGAACATAATATTATATGTCAAGTATTTAGATTTTTCAATTGCAAAGGACTTTTGTTAATGTATTTTTATATTATTTTCTAGGTAGTTCTATTATTGCCTTTCTAAGCTAATGACTCTGGTACCTAATTCTGACTAGGTTTCTGTGTTGCTCCCTGGCTTTCCTTACTTGCTATCTGAGGTGCAATCCAGTGCCTTCTACCTAGTATAACTATATTAAATAGAAATTCCCCTTGATTCCCATATGAATCTATTTTTACTGAAACACTTAATTTTAACTCCCCTCTCCACATAAATTTTCTAAGTTTTATCTACTTACACCAGGAGAATTACTTTTTATACTTATGAATATATTTATTTAATATGCATTTTTAAATTTACTAATATTCTTCTTTTAAGAAACCTGCATTATTAAATATCAAGTTCTAGATGAAAAATCTGATCAATAAGGCATTCTCAGCTGCTCATTGAGGAATGGCTAATATTTTATAAACTAGATGCCATTAGATCATATTTCTAAATTTAGATCTTAGTTTACTCATGATGATTATCATGAAATTGAGACTAAAATGGAGCAAGAGTCATCAAACCTCATTAATTGAAGATACAGCATGTGATCACAGGACAGTAGATCATGATGGTTGACTGAGGAATGCTTCTTCTCTAGCTTAAGAGACTATATTAGCAACAGGGCTGCAAAATTACAACATATCTCCAGAAGTCCAGATACTGTGAATGTTTGAACCAATATTGAAAATGAATGAGATCAGACAGAGGCAGCATAATCAGAAATAATCTTCAGCAAATACACAAGAAAATTTGGCAGTGAAGATCAAAAAAGAACAGCATGATACTGGCATAAAAACAGACATAACAGACCAAAAGAATTGAATTGGAAGTTCAAAAATCAACCGTCACATTCATGGCCAACTGATTTTGGACTAGTGTGCCAAATCTACTCAACTGGGAAAGAACCTCTTCAATAAATGGTGCTGGATGTCCATATGCAAAAGAATGAAGGTGAACCCTTACTTCACACCATTTACAAAAAATCAGCTCAAAAAATATTGCAGACTTAAATATAAGAGTCAGAACTATAAACCTCCTAGAAGCAAACCCAGGGAAGTAACTTCAGGACCTTGTATTAGCAGTGGTGTCTTAGACTTTAAACCATAAGCAACAAAAGAGAAAAAAAAAATAGATACATGGGACCTCACCAAAATTAAACATTTTTGTGCATCAAAAGGCCATGATGAAAGTCAAATAACAACCTACAAATTGGGAGAAAATATTTGGAAACAACATCCTATAAGGGTTTAATATCCAGAATTTATGAGGAAATCTTGCAATGCAACAACAAAAAGACAAACACCTCAATTAAAAAATGGTCAACTGACTTGCGCAGACATTTCTCCAAAGATATGCAAATAGTCAAAAAGCACATGTAAAGATGCTCAACATCATTTAGCCATTAGGGAAATGCAAATCAAAACCATGAGAAACCATTTCACACCTAACTAGTATGGCTACTATTAAAAAAAAAAAAAATGGAAAATCACAAGTGTTGAAGAGGATGTAGAGAAATACAAGCACTCATTCATTGCTTGTAGGAATATTGAATGTTGCAGCCCCTGTGGAAGACAGTTTGGTGTTTCCTCAGAAGGTTAAATAGAGAATTACCATGTGACCTAGAAACCCCACTTCCAGTTACATACCCAAAAGAATTGAAAGGAGGGCTCCAGATGTTTGCTCACTGATGTTCACAGTGGCATTATTCACAATTCACAAAAGATGAAAATAACTCATGTTTATCAATGGATGAATGGATAAGCAAAATGGAATTTAATTCAGCCATAAAAAGGAATGAAATTCTTGATACATATGAGAACACTGATGAACCTCAAAAACATCAAGTTTAGTGAAATAAGCAAAGAATAACAGGACAAATACTGTCTAACCTCAATGATATGAAGTAATTAGAATAATTAGAATAAGCAAATTCACGGAGTCAGAAATTAGAATATAGGCCAACGGGAGCCTGTGAAGGTAGGAAATGGGGAGTTAATGATTAAATTGTACAGACATTCTATTTGGAGTGATTGAAAGTTTTGGCAATGGATGATGTTAATGGTAACATAGCATTTTGAACGTAATTAGTAGAACTAAATTGCATATTTGAATGTGGTTAAAAGGGGAAATTTTAGATTGTATGTGGTTATGCCTTCCACATCATGAGGGTTGGGGTGCAGTGCCCCTGCAATCTGTAAAATCTGCCTAAATATTTTTTTTCAAAGTTTCAGGACCCTCCCTAGCTGCCTCTTCATTGGCAGACACTGCATCTCCCATAACTTTTACATTGTGTAGGCTAAACCTGTTTCAAAATTTTTCAAACCAGCCTTTACTAGCCTGAAAATCTGGAAGGGTACAGCCTTCACCTTCATTTTCCTTAGGGTAATCATGTAAAGACTTTTCTAGTATGATGCCAGAGTCTACCTGAATGCTTTTTTTTAATAACAATTCTGCATCAAAAAGAATGTTGCACTTCCCATGTGAGAGAAATGCAAATCTCATGTTTTATGCAAATGTTTTGCAATTGTTGGTGTTTTCATGCCATCTGGAGCTTCCACAAAACTTCCCAAAATTTCCCATTTAATTTCTTATGCCTAAATGGAATATATGGAAGCTACAATGGGGAAAGTCATTATGTGGAAGGGATAACTGTATATGTTACCAGAATAATTTTTTTTTAAAAATAAAACAACATAAGACCATACAACACAAACAGTGAGCACTAACGTAAACCATGGACTATAATGAATAGTACATTTAAAAACATGTTCTTTCTTTCATCAATTTAACATATGTATCACAATAATGCAAAGTATTAATAATAGGATATTACATGGGAACTCTTTATTTTATAAATGATTTTTCTGTAAACCTACAACTTCTCTAATAAAAAATGAATAAATAGTAGACGGTTTTTACAGAATTTATAATTACTGTCCTCAGTGTGCTCTCAGGGATTTGTTCCCTTTGCAGGGTCAGTTAGCAATGGGTACACTACAAAACCTTCACTAAACCCCACTTATCCCATGAGCTTCCTCTGCAATTCTCTGCTCTTTTTGCAGTACACTTCTTAAAATAATTGCCTGTATTTGCCGTTTCCAATTTTTTCTCCTTTCTTACACATGATTCATTCAAACTATCATCCCCAACCACTTCGTGGAAACAGCATTTGTACAATTCATAGATACTATCCACATAACTAAAACAGTGGTCAATTATTTTTATTTGACCTGTCAGTTGGGCTTGACACAAGCTGAACACTCTCTCCATCAATCTCTCCTCTTAGGTACAATTTCTTCATTGGCTGCCAGGTCATCATTCACTTATTTAGTCTCTTTTCTTGCTGGCTGCATTCCTTTTCAATTTCCTTTACTCTTTACTCTATTCTTTAGTCTTTTAATATTGGTGTATCTCAAGGCTTATAGTGTTGTTTTCTTCACTATTCATTCACTCATTTGTTGATAGAATGTAGTTGGTTGGCTTTCAATAATATCCTTACATATGCAATAACTCAAATTTATATCTCTACCTCAGACCTCTGCATACAAATCCTGATTTATACAACTATGTATCTACTCAAACTATCAATTTGAGTGTCTGAGTCCAAAACTAATCTGATATTTCCTCTCAACTTACTGCATTCACAGTTTTTCCATCTCAGGAAATGGAACTCCATCTTTCCAGTTGTTCTGGTCAAACTCCATCAGGAAATTTTATAGCCCCCCTCTCTCTCCAGAATTCAATCACTTTGCTTTAGTTAACTGCTACCACCCTGGTTTGAACCACCCTTCTGCCTCCATACTAACCATTCGGATTTGAGCCATCATTATCTCTTACTTGGACTACTGCAATCAACTCCCAATTCCTTGCTTCTGACACTGGCCACTTACAGTTACTCTCAAAGCATACAGAGTGATCCTTTTGAAACATGCGTCAGACCATGTCACCTCTTTCCTCAATACCTTTCAGTGACAACAAGAAAAAGGGAAAGGCCTTACAATACTAACATGGCCTTCCATGATTGTGGCCTCTCTGACTTCATGTCTACTACTCACCCCATTGCTCACACTATTGCAGATATGCTGTCCTCATTGCTGTTTCTCTAGCAAGTCTGGCATGCTGATGCCTTAGGGTCTTTGCTTTGGTTTTTCCCTTCAACTGGTGTGTTATCCCCTTTAAATATCCACATGGTTAACTTTCTCACATCCTTGAAGACATTACTTAACTGTCACCTTCTCTGTTAGTTTTTTCTTACCATTTATTCTTAATTTCAACCATTGACAAGTCTTCCCAGTCCTTTGGATCTCTTACTGTCCCTTATTTATTTCCATACCATTAATCAATTTCTACATATGTGATTTAATTTCCTTATGTTTATTTCCTCTCTCCCTCTGCTATTACATAAATACCATGAGGGAATGGATTTCCATGTTTTTTTCTGACTGCTGTACTTCAAACCCCTTAGAAGATATCCAATAATTATTTGTTTTATAAACAAATCCAAAAAGACAAAGAAGTGGGAAAAAATAAGTTAGGAAACGTGGAAGTTTGAGAAAATATGCTGTATTTAATTACAGTTCTGGAAGTGGAGATAAGACATGGGAAAGATAAGAGATAAGACATCGGAAAAAATCCAAAAAATAAGACATGGGAAAAAATCCAAAAAACAATGGGATAAATATCTCCATACTAAAATATAAAGGATACAAACTTTTCAGAAGGAAAGGAAACACTAATTTCACACTTCTCATAAGCAGCAATGAAATATAGATAGCTATTTGTTTTGTTTTTTAAAAAACAATATAAAATGATCATTTTTAAAGATATAAAAGATTTGACTTGCAAAACAATGGGCCAAGATAAAATATTGAAATTACAGCAAAATTTATCATGGGGAAGTAATTTTAAAATTTGCAAATAGATTATAAAAGAATTATGCATTACCTTGTTCAGTTCTGAAAGTGCACATCCTCATGCAAAACTTTTATATGAAAGGTAAATTGTATAAGGTAAAGCACATGTTCTAGTTTGCTAATGCTGCCAGAATGCAAAAGGACATTCCTCTCTAGGCTGCAGTTCCTCAAAAATGTCACTCTCAGTTCCTCTTGGGGTGTTTGTCCTCTCTTAGCTCCTCTGGAGCAAGAATCTGCTTTCAATAGCCGTCTTCAAACTGTCTCTCATCTGCAGCTACTCTCTCAGCTTCTGTGATTCTTCAAAGTGTCCCTTTTGGCTGTAGCAAGCCAGCTCCTGTCTGAGCTTATCTACTGCTCCAGTAATTTAATTCAGACCCACCCTGAATGGGCTGGGGCAATACCACCATGAAAATTATCCAACAAAATGTCTTGTCCACAGTTTGATTGAATCACATCTCCATGGAAACATCCAAAGGATTACAATCTAATTAACACTGATATGTCTGCCCTCTCAAGATTACATCAAAGATAGTGGCATTTTGGGGGACCTAATACACTCAAACTGGTGCAGCACATATGTTGGTTTATGCTTTCAATTAGTATGCAGCTCAAGCATGTACAAAATTTATGCATACTAAATACCCATAATCAGTGTTTTATTAAATATCTGGAATTATAGCCTCTTGGAAAGTAATTAGAAAGCAAATGTTACACCAATAATTGAGGGTTTTTTTTCATTATTTTGTAGGGGTCTGTGCTAGTTTGGATATATTATGTCCCCCACAAAGCCATGATCTTTTAATCCAGGCTTGCTGGGGGGAAACTTTTGATTGTGTGTTTCCATGGATATGTGACTCACCTAGTTGTGGGTGATACCTTTGATTAGATTATTTCCATGGAAGTATGGTCCTACCCATTCAGCATGGGTCTTGATTAGTTTACTGTAGTCCTTTAAAAAGAGCCACACAGGCCCAGATGCTGCTGATGCTTAGAGATGCTTGGAAATGTGGACAGGATGTTTGGAGATGCTTAGCTAAGAGATACTAGTCCAGAGTTTGCTCTGGAGAAGCTGTGAGAGACAAACTCAGAGACATTTTTGATAACACCATTTTGAAATGTAACCTAGGAGCAAAGGATCAGCAGATGCCAACCACGTGTCTTCCCAGCTGACAGAGGTTGTCCAAACACCATCGGCCATTCTTCAGTAAAGGTATTTTCTTGTTGATGCCTTAGTTTGAACATTTTTATGGCCTCAGAACTGTAAATTTGTAACTAAACAAACCCCTTCTTTGAAAGTCAATCCATTTCTGATATTTTGCATGATGGCAAGTCTAGCAAACCAAAACCGGGTATTTTATTTGGTAGTTGGAATTCATTTTTTCCTGATTTTTGTTTAGAACTTATGCTGCCTACACCAGGCATAGCAATCGATTTTAGTAATTCTATATATCCCATCAATAATATATTGATAATTAATATTTTTATAAGATGAAATATTTTATGACATTTCATTCCCAAAACACTCTATAGGGGGTATTAGAAAAGTACTGCAGCATTGTACAAATGAGAAAATGAAAGTCAGGGGGATATGTGGTTTCCAAAATCAATGTGGGTAGTAAATTGTCAGACCAAGACTAAACCTTTTGACTATTTTTAATGCATGTATTTCATTATTTAAAAAAAGTGGAGGAATAGCCATTTAACAAAATGCACAATGTATTTTTATCATCTTCCATCCCCTCAGTATAATATGATTATTTTGTTCATTAATATTTTATTTATTTCAGCGAGAGTGCTGTCTTGCTATCATGACAAGAGAGTGAATGTGACAAATAGAGCTTAAATAAGTGAAATTAATATAACATTAACAACTTCATAATTTGAACTTCATATTAAAACAGTAGTCCATATATTGTAATGCAAAATAAACAATATACAGAACAGATTAGAACTATGAAAGAAATCTAATATCATTTACAGTCTATTGCTAATTCTAGTGCAGTAATTTTATTAATTTTATTGATTATCACTTGATGTGTTAGCTAATCATTAAATACTAAGAATATTGTACACTTTAGTTTTTGCTCCTTAAAATGATAGATATAGATATGGCATTGAGGGGAGAAAAGGCAAATAAACAAAGAAAGAATAGTGGTCAGTTGAGAGCTGTGGGTTTTGCACTTTAAAATTACAGATTCATGATTTAAAATTACATGCTAATTCTGAATCTTTAGTGATGTATCCTTGTAATCTAAATGTTTAACAAACTTCTTATTTGGTTATTACCCAGTCAAACTAGCCCCTTCCTAAGACTAGTGTTTGGAATTACTGTTCAATTGGACTCATTTATAACAATTTCAAAGTAAGGGCAGAATGATGCTGCCTTGATTTACCATAATTTTTGCTTTGCATGCTTTAAAATGTACTCATTCCTTCTCAACAAACAAGCACATAGAATCACTAAAAGTGTATAAAATCACTTTTGTCAGTTAAAGTGAGAAATTTTGACTTGTGTATATGTTACTACAATTTTTTTTAATTAAAAAAATCTTTATAGACAGGCAGACATTAATCTGGTTAAAATAAACTACTGATAAAACAATTCTAGGTATATATAAATATATATGGGGAATTATAGACTTTTAAATGCTAACTTTGGGTAGACTTGGGCATGTAGATGAGATGGGGAATCAGTAAATATTATTTTGCCTGGCTTGTAGATTCTGGGCATGATTTACATAGCAGGAGTAGGAAAGTATTTTTGTTGCATATAAGACAAAGTTCTTAAAAAGGTACATAGTCCTTATCAGTATGCCCCTTTTCTAGACCTTTCCCTACCAATTCCCTATGTCTTGCATTTTAATCACATCAATTTCAATATCCTTAATACACTTTTGTGATAGGCAGAATATTGGCCACCCAAAGATGTCTACATCTTAATCCTAGAACCGGTGAATATATTAGGCTTCATGCAAAGGTGAATTAAAGTTGCAGATAGAATTAAGATTGCTAATCAGCTGACCTTAAAATAAGAGGATTATCCTCTATTATCCAAGTGTGTCCAATGTAATCACAGGTGTCCTTAGAAATGGAAGAGGAGGGATAAACAGGAAAATAAAAGGAAGGTGTTCCGAGGAAAGAAAGACACAGAGATGTCATATAGCTGCCTTTGAAGAGGGAAGAAGTGAGGTGTGAGCCAACAAATGTGGGTGACTTCTAAAAGCTGGAAAATGCAAGGAAATGGATTCTTTCCTAGAGCCCCCAGAAAGGAATGCAGTCCTGATGCTATCTTAATTTTAGTCCAGTAGGACCCAGGTAGGACTGCTGACCTACAGAGCTGTAGTATAGTAAACTTGGTATTGTTTAAGCTGCCAAATTGGTGGTAATTTGTTACAGCAGCAATGAAAAACTAACAAAGCCAGGCAATTTCCCTTTGACAAAAATGTTTGCCTTCTGGTTACTTCAGGAAAAATTGTATGCATCCTTTAAGATCTATTTAAAATGTAGTACTGGTGCTTGGCACCCAGAAAAGGCTCAGTTATTATATATTGAATTGAATTAGAGTTGACACTATTAGGAAATTAGTATTCAAACATTTTGATCATGGGGAAGATAGCAATAGCCCTGTTTAAGTCTCTGTATTTTGAAGATGTTAGATCAATCAGTTTGCACTATACCCACTGGTGCCTCTTTTAGGGCATGAGATTATAGAGTTAAAAATGGTAATTAATCAGTTCTTTCACTAGTGAAGTTTACAGTCTAACCAGACACCAAGCAAATAAACATAAAATGTCAGTACACCCATTCTTTATTATTCAACAAGTTGGATCAAGTCTCTGCAATAAGTGTTTTTTTTTGTTTGTTTGTTTTTGTTTTTGTTTTTTATTTTTTTTTTTTTGGTACAATACATTGCTTAAGAAACTCACTGGAATGTACTATTTTATTTACTTTTTAAAATCAAGCAATTTTAAGTCACCATGTATACAAACAGCTAAATTTCTATAAATGATAATAGGTATGTTTGTGATGGGCAGAATTACATTTCTGAAGATTATGCATAATTTAGAGCAACATTGTAAATACATATTAATAATTGTCCTTCAGAGATGCACTTGTCTTTTTGTTAAAGTAATTGCTTGCAAGATATTTGAAGTCAAGAAGTTATAGGCGTAAAGATGAAGGAGGGGGATATTCTAAAAGTTTCTTTGATTATAAGTGAAAAAGCAAAAGGAATGAGAAATAGAACACGTAACAATTACAACTTTCATGAATAGACTTGACCCAATCTTGTTCCAGAGAGAGTTAAAATGACTACTCTTAATCTCAGTTATTGAAACTTTGGGACCTGGAATCAGATTCAACAGAGTAGAACCGTAGAGCACTACAATAGCAACCAAGTAACAGTGGTCAAATTGCTTAATTTCCCTCAATTTCCATAACTTGATTTTTAAAACAAGTCTAATAATGGCACCTACCTACATAGTTCTGGAAATTAAATGAGATAATGCATATAAATTAAGCTCGAAGGATGGTACCTAACATAAATGAAAGTGTTAATATATTGTAGTTAGAAGAATAACAGAATATCAGATATTGACCATATACAGACTGTGAAATGAAACATTCATGATGACTGTTCAAATTATTTATATCATCTTTATCTAAATGTCATTGGAATGACAAAGGAAAGAGTTTTAAAGTTAATGAATATGAATAAAAATGCAACATTGGAAAGCTAGAGGCAGACAAGAATTATTTCTAGCAAATGTAAAGCTTATTATAAGAATTTGACAGAAAACCTAAAAGATTTGGGAAAAAAAAAAAAAAACCTCAAGTAGACAAGACAGAGGACAACTAAAACGACTGATATTTTCATGTAGACTTCCTAGCTGGAGCCAGAGAATTGGATGATAAATATTCATGTTCAGCCTGACCAGATACCCCAAATCTGGGAGTAGAAGACTGGTATCTTCTCTTAAATTGAAGTCATTCTTAAAGCTTTCTGTAACAGAAGTGTTGAAAGATCTAGAAATAAACTTTCAAGGTGAGCAGAAGGCTCAGAGAATTATAGACAAAGACAAGTGTGCCGGTTTGAATGTATTATGTCCCCCAAATGCCATTATCTTTGTAGTCTTGTGGGTGCTGGTTAGATTTGCTTGGAATGTGCCCCACCCAGCTGTGGGTAATGATTCTGATGAGATGCTCCCATGGAGGCATGGCCCGCCCATTCAGGGTGGGCCTTGATCGGTAGTGCTATATAAATGAGCTGACTCGGCGGGAGGGAACTAAGGGAGTGCAACTGTGAGTGATGTTTTGAAGAGGAGCAAGCTTGCTAGAGAGGAATGTCCTGGGAGAAAGCCATTTTGAGGCCAGAGCTTTGGAGCGGACGCTGGCTGCCTTCCTAGCTAGCAGAGGTTTTCCGGACACCATTGGCCATCTTCCGGTGAAGGTACCCGATTGCTGATGTGTTACCTTGGACGCTTTGTGGCCTTAAGACTGTAACTGTGTAGCGAAATAACCCCCGTTTTATAAAAGCCTATCCATCTCTGGTGTTTTGCATTCTGCAGCATTAGCAAACTAGAACAAGTATCCCAAATAACTCACCTGGTCGCATGGACTTTCTGTGATCAAAAATGGCTTCTATTGCTTAATGAATAGATATTCTCACTAGCCCGAAGAAATACACTCCAGTTCTCAATATTGTTGATTGCTCTGTGCTTCACCAAAAATAACTAGAAATGCAAAATGATCAAATGTTGGAGGAAAACCGGTATCATAACAAAGGAACAAAACTGGGATTTGGGGAGAAAACCATCAAAATACCCAACCATAAAGAGAAATTAAAATTTCAGCAAAATGTGAAATAAATTATCTAAACATCTGGGGAGAAATATTAAGCCATAACATGCCATTTATTTTTTTAAGAAAAAACCTTTTGCAAAATTAAATATTATGCACAAATAAAATGCAAATATCCACAAAAGATAATGAGTTACAGAAATCTCTTGAATATGGTGCAAAATTCCAGAAATGTAAATTAAAACAGACAATCATAAACATATAGGACAGATTCAGATATTTCAACATCTGTGTTATTGGAAATCCTAATAGAGAACAAAGAAAATAAAGCAAAGGTAAAAATTATAAAATAATAAAACCAAAATTCTAAGTGCACTTGCAACAAATAAACCTTTTCTAAAATAACTACTCCAAAATATACAAGAGAAAGATGAAAATAAATTCAAGAACATTAGAAAAAGTGTAAGGAAACACATCAGTAATGTTTAAAACTTTTAAAAGTTTGTTTCTTAACAATATTGCTAGTATTTTTGCTCACCTGGTAATTGAATCATTGAAAAAAGGCATACCATAAAATACATATGGCAATAATATCTGTCACTAATAATGCACATGTTTTTAAGAAAACATTGATCAGAGGAAAAATACATTAAATTAGATGAAGAATTTTCATAGAAGAGAAAGGATAAGCAATATGAACCTTGAATAACTATGGACACTACCAGAAAAAAATGTTTGAATATAATTAATAAAAATTTAGGCATTACCTCTAGACTCTAGGACTCAAAGTAGAGTGGGGTATTGATTCAAGAAAGTGGACAAAAATTCCAAAGGAATCTGGAAAACAAGATTTGGAGGGAAAATAGTTCCTCTTAATATTTTTCAGTTTCCATTAGTTTATTGAGTTTTTCTAATCTCTTGAAATAAATGTGGCAATTTATGTAATGTGTTTAACCTAAACTTTCCATTTTTTAGTTTGTTATGACTAATGTTCTCATATTTTTAAGGTGCAGCTTTCTACCTCTTTGCTCACACCTGTTAGAGGCCTACCAATTTGCCTGGTCTTTTCAAAGAACTTGTTCATGGCTGAATGCATGTGACATAATATATGTTTTTTGTTGTCTAATTTAAATTCCTTCATTTATCCTTCTCAGCTCTCTTCTCCTGCCATCCTTAATTGTTTTGGTTTTCATATGAATGCCTCTATTGAATGTTCATGTCACTTATTTGTTTTCTTCCTGATTTAATAACAAAATAATTTAAAACTATAGATATTTCTGCTTTTATTAATCTATTCTTGTCCTATTATTTGTGGTATTTTCTGCATCCTTTATATTGACTAAAAATCTTTCTTGAACAAGTTGATATATGCATGAATAAATATAATTGAAATTCAATGAACAATGTTGAGAGTGGCTTTATGTAATCGGCTTTAATGTAAATATTACATGTAATGCAATGTAATGGTGGATTAGAGCTATGTACTCCAGAAAAACATGCCCTTAAATTTAATCCATTCCTGTGGGTGTAAACTCTTGTATATAGGACCTTTCATGAGATTACTTCAATTAGGGTATGACCCACCTGAATCAGGATGGGTCTCAATCTCATTTCTGAAGGCCTTACAGGGGACATTACAGAAAGTAAGACAGCCAGAAGGAGCAGCCAGAAGCTGGAAGTCAATGGAACCTGTAATAAAAAGGAGAAGACAGAAGAGTCTGCCATGTGCATTGCCATGTGGCCAAAAAGCCAAAGCCCAGTGATCACTGAGTCAGCCTCAAAAGGCAACAGTCTCCTAGGAGAAAGCATCAACTTGATGACTGTGGACTTCTAGCTCCACAACTGTGAGCAAATAAATTCCCATTGTTTAGCTAATCCACTGCATGGTACTTGTTTTGACAGCTAAAAATCTAAAACAGATTTATATTCCAAATATCATAATTTGTTCTGTAAATCATTTTTTTTTTCCATCACCACTATCTATTACCAAAACTTTTCCCATCAACCCAAATAGAAACCCTGTACATTTGAAAATTTTCTCCTGTTCCCTACACCCACTCTGTCTCCTGGTAGTCTATATTCTGGATTCTGACTCTATGAGTTTTCCTATTCATATCAGTGAGATCATACAATATTTATTCTTTTATGTCAGGCTTATTTCACTCAACATGAAGTCTTCAAGATTAATACATGTCACATTTTGAGCACCCTTTCATGTTCATTTTGGCTTGTATGCCTTCTTTGGAGAAATATCTATGCAAATGTTTTGCCCATTTCTTTATTGCCTGGCTTTTTTTTTTTTTTTTTGGTTGAGTTGGAGGATGTCTGTATATATCTTGATATTAAACCGTTATTGTTTATGTGGTTTCCAAATATTTTCTCCGTTTGTGTAGGTTGTTGTAAACTTTTGTGTTAAAGTTCTTTAAGTTACAAAAGTTTTTAATCTTGATGAGGTCTTATTTATTCATTTTTTCTTCTGTTGTGTATGTTTTGTTTAAA
This sequence comes from Choloepus didactylus, assembly GCF_015220235.1. Lineage (NCBI taxonomy): Eukaryota > Metazoa > Chordata > Mammalia > Pilosa > Megalonychidae > Choloepus > Choloepus didactylus. Next base: position 31,317,827 of record NC_051309.1, read on the forward strand.
GTCTAAGAAATCATTGCCTAACACAAAGTCCAGAAGATGCTTCCCTATGTTTTCTTCTAGGAGTTTGATATTTCTGGCTCTTATATATAGGTCTTTGGTCCATTTTGAGTTTATTTTGGTATATGTTGTGAGATAGGAGTTTACCTTCATTCTTTAGCAAATGGAGATCCAGTTTTCCCAGAACCTTTTGTTAAAGAGACTATGCATTCCCAATTGAATGGTATTTGCCCCTTTGTTAAAAATCAGTTTGTCAGAAATCAGTTGACAATAAATGTGATAGTTGATTTCTGATTTCTTAATTTGATTCCATCTGTATATAGATAGATATGTAGATAGATATATATTAGATATATAGATATAGATATAGATATAGATATAGATATAGACATAGACATAGACATAGACACAGATATATATCCTTGTGACAGTGCCATGTTGTTTTGATTACTGTTGCTGTATAATAAGTTTTAACATTGGGAAGTGTAAGTCCTCCAATTTGTTCTGCTTTTTCAATGCAAATTTATACAAATTCTAAAATTGGCAAGTTTTCTGGAATATGGTTTATGTAGCCCTATTCTTTCTATGTCACTACTTTTGGGAACATAAGTCATGAAGGAAAGTTTTCTGCTGACAGAAATATATTTAAGACATAATTAATATGCACTAATAATGTTAAACTAAAATCAGAGTAGTCAATTAATATTTACTGTTAGATTCTCCTGACATCAACATCTCATGATTTTGCCAAAGGCCAATTTTCAAGACTTTCAACATACAGCAGATAACCAGTTTGTCTATGGAAGGTGCCTGACTAGCTGAAATATTTTGAAATTGACCACTAACATTGGCAAAATTTTGTTCCTTTTCTCAATGTCATTTTAGCTTTACTTCTCTCTCTCTAGCACACTATTTCTGCTCCCTGTGTCTCTGTGGATGTGTGTATTTTATTTTTTTTTTTTGCCAGACAGTGTTCTTTCTGGTCGTCCATGAGAACTCCATTGGCAATCTATAACAATATCCCTAATTGCCACCTGTTCTCTACGCCAAAGTTATATTTTAGTAATTCAGCCATACATTACTGAAGTAATTCACTTTCTAACAAATCTATTAGAAAAATGTCAAATTAAGATCTCAAAAAGATAAATACACATTAATGAAATTTTCCCCAGTTTTCTTTATTTCCCACCTAAGCTGTTCATCTTTTTCAATAGTTCATTTCAAATTAGCTCTTCTGATCTCATAACAACTACCTCATGGGTAAGTTTATATGTATAAAAAGTTCACAAAAGTGCCTGGCATTCAATAAATATTTTCTATTTTTAATCTCTTTATAGATAGATCACTTTATAAATCTTTGAAGAGTATATTAAGTTATTAAAACTTGTCCTAAGTATATTCTCTATCTGAGCCCTAGTTTAATGGCTGGAGATTCACTGAAACAAAAAACACACTTCACCTTGTAGATGCTTGTAGTCACATACACATACCCAGGAAATGAAGTAAAAATTAAGGTTGAAGAAAGCATTCCTATGGAATATATAGTTTTAAATCCATTTAGTAATAATAAGGTCAAAGCTGCCTAGGAACTTAACAGTAAGTTCTTTCTTCAATTGATAATGATTTATCATGAAAAACTTCAGTGATTTAACTATAAAATTATTTAAATATAATCTTGAAACTATTGCGTTGTCAAGCAGATCATCCATTCTTCAGCATGGATCTCTCCCTTATGCAAAAGGATTTCCAACTGTTTTAGATTTTTCTCATTCTGGTGCACTAATGTGGATAGGGAGCCATGTGTCTTTTTGAGCTTTCAAACTGAGATTTTAGACCAGGATTTGCATATTTTTTTGCTCCTGCCTTACACAATATGCACTACCCTTATACGTTGCTCCACAAATAATAAGGAAGCAGCGCTCTACAAACTGTATCAACTCCTTTTCCTCAGCTCTATCTTTCAGATAATAGTATATCTATTTTTCACATTGATATCTGGGAATTTATGCACCTTATTCCGCTGTGCATTGATTGGAGTGTAAATCCCTGCAATATATTTCTTTGTCATGGCTCTGTTATATACCTATATTTCAGACAAAACATTACCATCATATTTTAGTGCTTTTACCACACAAGCGACAGATAACCCAATCATAACAGGCAACATAACTCATTCCTTATTTTGCTAAAAGGCATATGCTTCAAAAATGTTTCTGTGAACTTAACAATAGTTAATATGCACTTTCAGTTTTTTTAGGACTATTTTTCTTGCTGAAATATATACTGAAAAACAAGAGCAAGAGACCAAAAAAGACTGTTCTTATCACTTACATCCATATCCCTCAATATGAAAAACACTGAAAAAATCACTTTTGTTAAAATAAATGAGTCAGGACATCTCTAGTAAAAATTTTTAATATACACTTTAGCACCAAATAGTTCATATGGTATCCACTCTGTGATTTCCTCTGTATGGTATTTATCTGTTTGTCTCCAGTTCTGAGCACAGTGTCTGACATCATTGTTTTAAAATATATTTATTTTATTAATTCAATCAAGTAATGAATTAATTACTATTGACACTCTGCTCCTACATTGAAACACATGCAGTATGTTTTTATTTTATATCATAATAATCATCCAGTTAAATATTTTAAAAGCAAGAAATAGTGTACAAATTAAAAGAAGCATTTAATCTTAGCAATAATATGATCAATGTGAAAGCATTTATTTTATGTTGATCCATTTTTGTTTAGCACAGTTATGAATTGCATTGAAATGACTCATAATACTACACTGGAGATACAATAAAAATCCATGAAAGTTTCAGTCATTTTGAAAATCACCTCAAAAATGAGTTCTGACATATAGTGGATAACATGATTAACTTTTAATTTATTGATTACATGAAATGGTTGGTAGTTTAATCATGAATATGATGGTCAAAATGTGATTCTCTTTGAGAAATTCCTTGTCAGATAGGTATCCATAATGGCTTCTTGCATTCCTGCTTATGAAATTGTTCCCCAGAAAGACAATGTAGAAGATATAAAAGTAACAAACATTTGAAATGATTCAACTGAAATTTTTATAGAGTATTGATTATGGATCATTACTTTAATTGATTTCAATTGATTTGTAGTCTTTCATACAAAATTTGAATATATTATGCGTATAGTTATCACAAATTTATAAAATGAAATTATTCCCGTTTAGCTTACAAATGTGTCACGGAGTTGCCGCTTGTGAAATTTCACAGTAAAGCCAAATAACCCATCAACTTCCTTTGGTCATTGGGTATATGTGACTACTGCAGTATTTCATAGTGACTCATGCTTTTCATTTCTGAGCTATTATGGATATTCCAGTAAGTCCAGATCTCCAAGCAACAAAATTATAGGAGTAAAAGAAGACAAAATTAATAATCCCATATAGATTTTTAACCCTGAAAACATCTAGCTTCTCAACTCAATTTGCTGTATTATGAATGTTGATATGCTAATTATCAAACATTTTGGAATACCTGTTGATCTTACATTCAAGTCAGTTTTAATATATTAGTTAATGAGTTCATTGGTTGAGGGCATTAACTGATTTACAATGTATAACAAATCTTTCTATTATATGTTTTTAACTCATAGTACCCTACTTCAAATGTTGAGAGTGAAAAATCCAGTGAAAAGTAGTCTACTGTGACCAAAACATGATAAAATAGTGATAGTGTTTGGAAACATCATAGCCTGAAATAGTCATGATATAAAATAAATGAAGTCACGTGAGAAGAAAATAGCACAGAATAATATACAGTGGCAGTTGAGATAGTGTTATAAGGCTCACTTTGCTCTAACTAGCATCAGTGGCCTTAGCTTCAGCATGTCAGTTAAAGTCATCTGACCAAAGCACAGAAGTTACTTTACTTCCACACATACATAAAGAAGCCTAACACAGGGCAAACAACCATCCACTGTGTGCGATCTCCTAGGCATAGAATCTAAACTCCTAACAATTTTGCTTTTGGCATGTGCAATGTTGATAGATACAAGGGAAAAGACTGAATGTTTGAAGAAACCTCAGTTCAATTCAGAGAAGTCATTAGCATTTATACCAAGACCCTTTTCCTTAGGCATACATGGCTGACTCAGATTCTCCAGGTTCCCAAGAATCTTATCCATACAGGTTACTCTTTACTCAACAAACACTACTAAGTATGATGTCCAGGTTCTTGGTCTGTTACATATGCCTTAGCGAAAATTTCACATATCTTATATCTGGTGTAGGCACATACTAAACAATTTCTAGAATTAAATGCTACAATGAGAACTGAGAAAGGAAAATATTTGAGCACCCCCAAAACTAGAGAAAATGGCACAGGAAGAGTTATTAACACTTTCTTCAAATGCTAAACAATAATTTAGGTTGTATGGACATGATTAAATTTAATAAATGAAAACTGCTTAAAACACTTTCTTATAAATCATTCATGGCACAAATTTGTAATTAGGATTTTCTATGTTAATAGTAAGAAATAAATTAATTTGAATATAAATATAGTAATCATTCCATGATCATTGAAGAAGTTTGGAATTCATGTTTAAATGGCTGGTGTAGAGTCTGTTAAATGAATGAATGGATTCTAATTTTATTTCAATTCACCTCACCCTGGAGGAAGATAGTGGAATCTATTTTTTTTAAGACTAAACTTAACTCTCATTCCAAAACTTAGTTTTCCAATTATAATAATGTGAAAATACTCTATGATTTAAAGACATCAAACAGATTTGATATTTAGTTTCTGATCTTTAAACAAATCCATTTTTCTCACTCTTAAAACAGTCTAGAAATTACTGATTTCAAACCTTCATATCTCAAGTTGTAGAGTTAAACATGTTTTAGCAATTTTTTTTCATTTCAGGACATTTAATTTACTAGTAGAAAAGTGGAGCCCATGTTTAAAAGCATATTTCAATGATGTAGTAATAATGAATGTTTAAATGTGCATGACTTCACAATTTATCGTTTTTGAACACATGAATATTTGAGTGCATTTGCATTTTCATATTTTTACATCATTAAATAATGTTTGAACAAGATACATGTTTAAATTTCAAAACTGTATATAATACCCTAAATTTATTTAAATTGTAAATTTAAATATTTTAATTTCTTTATCTCTTTATTTGTTTTTGCTGATTATTATGGTGATATGAAAATTTAAAAAGTATATAGAGAAAAGATTAATGGTTATATTTCAAATGACTAACTTTGGCTCTTCATTACTGTTTTGATTCAACATGAAAGAACATTTTGTCCATGCAAACTATGTATCTTGAGTATCTTTTTTTAAATTAAAATTCATTTGTATATGGTTACTCAACAAATGTTTACTGAATGAATAAGTCATGGAAGACAATTTTTCATTTGTTACAAGTGATAAAAAGTTATAAAATATATCTTCTTTCTAGATGATGTAATTTACTGTCAAAATGACCCGTTAACACAAATAACAGTATTGGAAAGTGGCTTCAAAAGCTACATTATTCTATGGAAATTCAAAGAAAGAAAAGTCATTCCCCCATCTTGGAAAAAGGTGACATTTATCTCAGGACTTAAACACAAGTGAAAATTTCATACAATAAGAACTACTAGGGGAGTGTATTGAAATAGGGAGGAGGGAAAGCACATGGCACATTCTAGAAAGGATGAGAAAGTCAGATTGGCTGCATCACTTGACATATATTGAGAAACAGTGTGAGAAAAGGCTGGAAATATATGGCTCATGGAGGAATTTGAATAATTGGATCATATTTTCAGACATGATTGACCATTAGGAAGGTGTCAAGAGTTTCTGAGTAGGGAAATTTCATGAATGTTTCCATAACTTAGGATTATATACCATACAGCTATGTACAGAATAAATCAAAAAGCAAATTTATTAGACATAATTAAGAGTTTTAAAAAAGTTACAAGATGGAGTGATGTCATCAATAGAGTAAAGTGACATGCTCCAGGATTCTGTTTTCCCACAGAAGTTTTGAACAACATGCAAAAACTGGTAGGACCATCTGTGATGGTTTGAATCTATTATGTACCCCAGGAAAGACTATGTTCTTTAATGCAATCTTGCGGGTGCAGAATTAGTATAGATGGGATCTTTTGATTAGGTTGTTTCCTTGGAGATATGACCCACTGTGCCAGTTTGAATATATTATGTCCCCCAAAATGCCACTATCTTTGATGCAATCTTGTGTGGGCAGACATATTACTGTTGATTATATTGTAATTCTTTGAGTGTTTCCATGGAGATGTGATTCACCCAACTGTGGGTGATAACTCTGGATGATTTCCCTGGAGGTGTGGCCCTGCCCACTCAGCATGGGCCTTGATTAGTTTACTTGCGCACTATATAAGCTGAGAGTAGTTGCAGATAAGAGACAGTTTGAAGATAGCCGTTGAAAGCAGACTCTTGCTCTGGAGAAGCTAAGAGAGGATAACCATGCCCCAAGAGCTACTCCTCATTTTTGAGGAGCTGCAGCCTAGAGAGGAACGTTCTGGGACAAAGCAATTTTGAAACCAGAACACTGGAGCAGACACCAGCCATATGCCTTCCTAGCTAACAGAGGTTTTCTGGACACCACTGGCCATCCTCCAGTGAAGGTACCTGATTGTTGATGACTTACCTTGGACACTTTATGGCCTTAACTGTAACTTTGTAACCAAATAAACTCCCTTTATAAAAGCCAATCCATGTCTGGTGTTTTGCATTCCAGCAGCATTAGCAAACCAGAACACCCACCCAACTGTGGGTAAGACCTTTTGATTAGATTATTTCCATGGAGATGTGACCCTGCCCACTCAAGGTGGGCCTTGATTAGTTTACTGGAGTCCTTAAGAGAGCTCAGGGGCTGACACAGAACCAGATGCTTCAAGATACAAAGAAAAAGACATTTGGAGATGAAGCCCAGAGTTTGCTCCAAAGAAGCCAAGAAAGTACCCCCAGATGCTTAGAGAGAAACATCTTAGGAAAACAAGCAAGAATGCACAGGAACTGAGAGAGAATAGCTAAGAGAGACAGAAGCCCAGATAAATTTTGGATAAAACCATTTTGAAACCATAACCTGGGAGCAAAGGACCAGCAGATAGCAGCCACATGCCTTCTCAGCTGACAGAGGTGTTCCAGACACCATCAGCCTTTCTTCAGTGAAGGTATCCTCTTGTTGATACCTTAGTTTGGACACTTTTATGGCTTTAGAATTGCAAATTTGTAACTTAATAACTTCCCTTATAAAAGCCAATTCTTTTTGTGTATTTTGCATAATGGCAGCTTTAGCAAACTGGAATACCATCTTTCCCTGAAAACAAAGGCTAGCAGTAAATGGCAATCAGTGAACTAACAAAAAGACAACTTAACAATGGTAACAAAACCTTGTGGAGACTTTGCTAGTCCTTTCCTAACATGCTCCCCAGTTCTGTAAAGACCCAACCCTGAATCCTAGTATGAAGCCCTGGTCCCAGTTCCAGAGGAAGCAGAATAACCCTTATGCACATACTATCATGCATGTCTGAAAGTAGCCTGAAAGACTAAACCAGGGAACTCATCACAGTCTCATCATTCCACAACTTTCACAGCACGTAGAAGCAGGTTACAGAGCAGCAATACCCTCCAAGAAAACAGTCAAATTGAAGGCACCTGAGGCATAGGTTACCAGCTTTTAGACAAGCAGCCCCAGGAACCATAATTAAGACTATTAATAAGGGAAAAGGGTCATGGATCTGAGTAAATTGGAGAATACCTAAAGCCAGGAGTGCATGCCAAGGACAAGATAAGACCAGGAGGACCCTAGGCTTTCACCTTAGGCTAGTTTTAGACCCTTTATTAAGGCAGTTAAGCTCAGAAGGTGAGCAGTCACACTGGGCAATCCATAAAAATGGGAAAATGTGTTCTTTCTCTTTTTTTTATTGTTAACTCCTGTCATTCAAGGAAATTTCAGTATTAACATGAACTGAATAAAAACTTAAGGAACAGATATCTCAGTGAAAAAATTCTACAGCTTAAACATTAAAATAATAAAATATTCAGTGTGAAACAAAAGATTAGAAGCCACAAAAAGAAGCAGGAAATGATGCAAACAAGTGCAAGTAAAGATATAAGATAAAATGTTCAAATCATCAATGAGAAATAACAAACCTTGGATGCAAAAAAGACTTAAAAACTTATCGTAAATATGCTCAGAGAGCTAAAAAAAAACAGACAAAAACTTAATGGAAATCAGGAAAATATTAGATGAACAAAAAGTAGATTTTCAATAAAGAGAGAAATCAAAAAAAGGAGCCAGAGATCCTGGGCCTTTATACCACAGTAACTGAAATAAAATTCCCTAGAGGAGTGTGATGATTAATTTCATTGACAACTTGGTTAGGTTGTTAAGTCCAGTTGTTTTTCAAGCAATCATTGGCTTGATTGTCACTGTGATAGTATTTCATAGATGAATTTATATCAGCCCAGGTCACTCCATCTACAACTGATTGCAGCTAGAATCAACAAACGAGCTTGCCCTCAGCAGTGAAGAGAATCTCTTCATCCCTTTAGCTGGGGGTATTAAAGCAAGAATTGGAATTTCATAAGTTAGAAAAAGGAATTTCTGCCTCTTCAGCCAACCAGCTTCTCCTAGGGAATAAAACTCTGATTTCATCAGTCTCCAGCTTTTGACTGCCTTACAGAGTTCACATGGTGAAAGATTTCAGGATTCCATATATAAAATTGAACATACTTGCCTGTGATTTGCCAGGCAGAAGTTCCAGATTTAAGATAGATGTTCTATGTTCTTTATCACCTCACAATTACCAAAGTTAAAACTCAAGACAAAAGACAAGAAAGGGAATTCTCTTAGTTCTGGTTTCCTTCAGAACCTGAGACTGGGATTCTTCTGTAAGAAATTTATTAAAGAAGTTCCTATCTCAAAGGAAATCTGTTGAGAAATGAGGAAAGCAGGATAAATCCAGAGAATAAGCTAAGTAAGAAGTTGTTTCAGCTGAATCCAAGCCTCAGCTAGATCCCATGTAGAGATCTGAGCATGACAAACATCAGAATTCTCCTTCCTTGAGACAAAAGATCTTGGCTTTTGTCCTTCCTATTTGTCAATTTGACAATAATAAGCTACAAACCACCTCCTTCAAACTGCTACAAGATTTGAAGTCTAGGCAGCTCTGGCATGTGAAAGGCAATTCTCAGAAAGGTATACTGTGAGGTTAGTAGGTGACATTCAGAGGAGCTGGAGAAGGGTGTATCCAGCTAAAGAAAAGAATCTGGGTGGAGCACCAATATCTCCTATAGCATCACAGAGGCTTGTGTGGTGATTTTGGGGGCATGGGGCTCTATATTCTTCTGACCAAGGTACACCTTGTTTTGCTATAGTTTTATAGAAATTGTGGAACTGGAGGACAGACATTCAAAATACCAGCCACAAATCCATTGATTAGTACAAATATGTAATAAAATTGTAAACAGATTTTAACTTGATATCAGTCATCAGGAAAGTTTGGGATTGGTTGCTATCACTGCACCCTTGATTGGGAACGTAAACAAGAATAGGTGCTGATAAACTTATGAAAACCTAAGGGCACGGAGAAAAATAGCACCTTGCTCTTTAGCTTTTGCTGAAGTTTTATCTGAATAAAGATCTGTGGATAGAATCAGAACTACTTCTGTGTTTAATAAAGACATGGCAAGGAAAAGAGCAGCTGTTTATGCCATTCAATGATGTAATAAAGGCAAATGCCAATCTTTTATGCACAGATATGTGTATATGAAATTACTAATCATTTAAGCATGGCCCTTGTGACATTTATGCACACAAATAACCAAACAGCTGAGATTTTACTGAAATCATTTTTGATTCATTTAAAAGTGGATAAGAATATCTTTCTGGCATTCAGTTTTTGTGGTATTAGAAAAATAGCACTCCTAGCAAAGAATGTAAGTTAAAATATGTGAATGAATAAGACTATAATCCCATTGATGTTCTTATCTGCATGGCAGAAAATAGAAACTCTAAGGATAATATTTTAGGAAGATGGAATAAAAATCTTAGGATCACTTTTGTTATCATTTTATTTAATTTATTTGATTGAAAGATGATTCCCAGTTACTGCATAACTTAAAATTTTCTGGAATATTTTCAGCCTCAAAGAACATGAAAAAAAAGACAATTTTCTTTTAGGCCAATGCCAAAAGCATATTTGTGATATTAAATAGAGTAAGAAAGAACTAATACTAAAGAAATCCAACAGGGAAATGAGCATTATTGTTTTAAAAACATCTGTTTATGAACTCGTGTCCCTCCATTATCCAAATAGTTAGGATGTATCCTATATTTGTCAGATTCACATTAGACACTTTTCATAGGTGATATGTGATTTAATTAACTGAGTACATGACTGTTGAAATGAATAAATTATGAATAAATCAACTATCCTATGTTTGGTTTTCAACAATTAGTATGCATAATTTATGTGAGAAAGAAAACTTACAATGTGACATGGAAAAAATACAGGGAGACTAGGTGCAGATCATAACTCCCACAGTTTTTGTATGAGCTTAGGCAATTTATTTTATATTTCCTGAAAAACAACATAATATAATTTTTTTAAAGATTTCTGTGCTGGAGTCCTACTCTCTATATTCATTTCCTGGATCAGTGATTGTAACAGTTAGGTTCATGTTCCAACTTGGCCAGATGATGATGCCAAGTTGTCTGTCAAGCAAGAACTGATCTGTTTCTCCAAGGACAATTCATGGCTGGTTAAAAAGCCACAAGTCTGGTTTATTAAATCATCAGTCAACTGATTTCATCTATGGCTGATTACATGTGTGAGTAACTAAGGGAGTGCCTTCTGCAATGAGATAATCCAGTCAGCTGGACTTAATACAACCAGTTGAAGACTTTTAAGGGAGAAGAGAAAACATTCACTTTTATCTTCAGTGAATCAGCCTGTCCTGGGAGTCATCAAAGACTTTCATCAGAGTTGCCATCTTTTGGCATCCCTACAGAATTTGGACTTTTGCATCCTACCCTATGGGATTTGGACTCATGCATTCCCATGGTTGTGTGAGACACTTTAATAAAATCTCATATTTACAGATATCTTCCATTGGTTCTGTATCCCTATAGAACCCTGACTAATATTTCTTGGTACTATGAGTGGTTCATGAGAAATGGAGTCTTAAAATGTGTTTTAACAATTGGTTTTCTACTCTGATTAGATCAAAGGCACTATGACTTATTTCCAAGAATCAAGATTCACTAACAGTCTGTGGCATGAGATGGCAATACAGATATTCAAAATATCACCATTTGATTCTCCTAATCATGCTAATGAGGCAAGGCTCTGGGTGACAGTGTTTTTGAAACCTTAAGAGGGTTTGTGGAGTTAAAAGGTATAATGATATTGGCTGGTTGTTCTTAGATACACTGGATACAGCTACAAGAGAAAGGGATGAGCTTAAGTCTTCAAATTTGCAACTTAAATGCTGTATAAAAGATCAAAAGTTTTCTGTGTTCCCTGAAAGAAAATCTTATTTCCTGTGGCCACAGACTTGAGATCTCTGAAAACCAGACCAAGAGTCTCATTGTGTAAGTAGCAACTTCTGCCCAAGTTGGCAGAAACCATGTGGCAGCAATTAATCACCAAGGACAAGTTGGGCATATCTACCATAATGGGAAGCAGACTCAAAACAGCAGTTAAAATAATCTGACTCACAGAGACCTATCATGTTGTTTAGTAGATTATGGGGTACAGAGAAGTAAAATGATGGGTAGTCTATTAAATTTTTGTTTGATCTATATAAGCAGAAGAGTTCTGGGTCAAGTGAACAAAAGCCTAACTTGAATTTCAAAATCAGACAGTCTTGGCCTCTTACTCAATTCCCGGACTTGAGACAGTTTACAGATCCATAGCCCCTTGAATGAAGGGAAGGTCAGGTCCCCTTGGGGAAGAGCCCTGTTACACTGCCAAAAATTTATACTGTTAATCTTCCTCACAGACTTCCCCAAGGGGACCTATGGCATTTTGCTAGGGTAACTGTGCATAGGGGGAAAAGAAATGATCAGATATTTCAGAGATTATTAGACACAGGCTCAGAAGTGACATTAATTTCAGGAGACCGAAAATATCACTCTGGTACACCAGTCAGAGGAGGGGCTTATGGAGTTCAGGTTATTGATGGAGTTTCAGCTTAGGTTTATCTTTCAGTAGATCCAGTGGGTCCCTGGACGCTTCTGTGGTTATTTGCCTAGTTCTGGGATGCATAATTGAAATAGAAATATTCATCAACTAACAGACTCCCCACATTGATTCCCTGACTCATGGAGTGAGGGCTAATATGGTAGGAAAGGCCAGATGATAACCTCTAGAACTGTCCCTGCCCCTGCAATACTGGATTCCTAGAGGGATTTCAAAGACTAATGCCACTCTTAAAGGCTTAAAAGATGCAGCGGTGGTGATAATAGCACATCCCCCTTCAACTCTCCTATTTGGCCTGTGAAGAAAACAGATGGGTCTTAGAGGATGACAGTGGATTATCATAAACTAAACCAGGTGGTGATCTGTATTGCAACTGTGGTACATAATTGCGTGAGCAAATCAATACATATCCTGGTACATGGTATAAGTTATTGATCTGGCAAATGCCTGTTTCTCAATATCTGTTAATAAGGACCACCAGAAATAGTTTGCTTTCAACTGGAAGGGTGAGCAGTATATTTCACTCTCCTACCTCAGGGTATATCATCTCTCCAGCCCTATGTCATAATGTTGTCTGCAAGACCGTGACTGCATCTCCTTCCCACAAGACATCACAGTGATCCATTATATTGATGATATCTTGTTGATTGGACCTAGTGAGCAAGAAGCAACTACTTGAGGCTTACTGAAAAGACATTTGTGTGTCAGAAGATTGGAGATAAAGCTAACAAAAATACAGGGACCCTAAATACCATTAAAATTTCTAGGTGGCCAGTGGTGTGGGACATGTTGAGATATTCCTTCTAAGGTACAGGATAAGCTGTTTCATCTGGCCCCTCCTACAACCAAAAAAGAGGCACAACACCTAGTTGGCTTCTTTGGATTTTGGAGACAACATGCTCATTTGAGTGTGCTAAACTGACCCATTTACTGAGTGACCAGAAAAGCTTCTGGTATTGAATTGGGGCCAAAATAAGAGGAGGCACTGCAACAGGTCCAGGCTATGGTGTAAACTACTCTGAAACTTGGACCATATGATCCAGATGACCCAATGTTGCTATAAGTGTCAGTAGCAAATAGAGATGCTGTTTGGAGCCTTTGGCAGGTTCCTATAGAAGAATCACAATACAGGCCCTTACGATTTTATTGTAAGCCTTACCATCTTCAGCAGGTAACTACTCTCCTTTTGAGAAATAGCTTTTGGCCTGCTACTGGGCCTTAGTAGAGACAGAACACTTAAGCTTGGGCCACAAAGTTACCATGAGACCTAAGTGGTCCATCATTAGCTGTCATTGCCCAGTAAGCTCCTTAACAAAGCAGTCATGGTGGTAGTGATGGAGGTTATGCATGGGCTCAGCAACAAGGACTTCCGCTCACCAATTTTGACATGAATATGGCCACTGCTGAATGCCCAAACTGCCAGCCATAGAGATACACACTCAGTCCCTGATATGGCACTATTCCCTGAGGTGAACAGCCTGCTACCTGGTGGCTGGTTGATTATATTTGACCACTTCCATCATGGAAGGGACAGCAATTCTTTTCTAACTGGAATAGACACATACTCCAGATATGTGTTTGGCTTCCATGCATACAATGCTTCTGCCAAAACTACCATCCATGGACTTATGGAATGCCTTATCCACCATCCTGGTATTCCACAGAGCATTCCTTTTGAACAAGGAATCCACTTCATAACAAATGAGATATGGTAATGGGCATATGCTTATGGAATTATCTGGTCTTACCATAACCCCCATCATCCAGAGGCAGCTGGGTTGATAGAACAGTGGAATGGCCTGTTGAAGACCCAATTACAGTGCCTACTATGTGGTTATACCTTTCAGGGCTGGGGCAATGTCCTCCAGGAGACTGAGTATGCTCTGAATCAGTGGCCACTCTATGGTGCTGTTTCTCCCATAGCCAGGACTCACAGGTCCAGGAATCAAGGGGAGGAAATGGTACCACTCACTATCACCCCTAGTGATCCAGTAGAAAAAGTTTTGCTTCCTGTCCCTGCAACCTTAAGCTCTGCTGGTCTACAGGTCTTAGTTCCAAAAGGAGAAATCCTCCTAACAGGAGACACAACAATGAATCCATTGAACTGGTAATTAAGAATGCCACCTGGCCACTTTGTGCTTCTCATGCCTCTGAATCAACAGGCAAGGAAGGAGATTGCTATACTGGCTGGGGTAGTTGATCCTGACTATCAATGGGAAATAGGACTGCAAATACACGATGGAGGTAAGAAGAGATTTCCTGGAATACAGGAGATCCCCTAGGGCATTTCTTAGTACTACCATACTGTGTAATTAAAGTCAATGGAAATCTGCAACAATCCAATCCAGACATGACTTCCAACAGCCAAGAAATTTCAGGAATAAAGGTTTGGGCCACCCCATCAGGCAAATAATCATGAATAGCTGAAGTGTTTGCTGAGGGTAAAGGAAACATGGAATGGGTAGTGGAAGAAGGTAATGATAAATATGAACTGCCACCACATGACCAGTTACAGAAATGAGGACTGTGATGATATGAATATTTCTTCCTTGTTTTGTTATGAGTATGTTTGTATTTTTACATAAAGCAAATATCTTTGTGTTTTCCTCTATCTTATCCCCTTTTCATATGACATAAGTTGTACTGTTCATTTCACAGTATTTAAGTTATAAGATACCAAGTTTGAGAGCAAATGTTACCCAAGGACTTGCACCCCATTCTGGAGAGATTCAGTGCATTTCTGGTTGAATGCAGGATAGTCAAATATTGTTAGGCAAAACATATGTCTGTTCTGTGTTATATTTAAAGATTAAGCATGGTTTAAGGTGATGTATATAGCTGCCAAGTTGACAAGCGGTGGACTGTAATGGTTAGGTTCATGTGTCAACTTGGCCTGGTGATGGTGCCCAATTGTCAGTTCAAGCAGGCACTGGTCTAACCATTACTGCAAGTGCATCTCATAGCTGGTTAATAGGCCAGAAATCTGGTTTATTAAATCATCAGTCAATTTATTGCATCTGTGTCTGATTACATCTGCAATCAACTAAAAGAGTATCTTCTGCAATGAGAGAATCCAATCAGTTGAAAGTTTTTAAAGGAGAAGAGAGAACTTTCATTTTTTTTCCTTCAGCTAGCTAGCCTCACCTGGGTAGTATATCAAAGACATTCATTAGAGTTGCCAGTTCATGGCCTGCCTTGCAGAACTTGGACTAATGCATCCCCAAAGTTGCGTTAGACACTTTTATAAAATCTCATATTTACAGATATCTCCTATTGGTTCTGTTTCCCTAGAGAACCCTGACTAATACACTTTAAATGCCTCAGTTTCCTCATCAATAAAATGGGGATAATATTGTTTACTTCCTTGACAGTGTATTTGTGAAGATTAAATGGGTCAATTCATGTAAAGCATTAAATAAGGATGCTCCTTTGGATTCAATAACTATTATCAGGTATATATTATTATTATTAATTGCTACAACTATATAAAATATGTAACCTAGTATTTTGGTTTGATAAAGCTGCTGAAATGCAATTTGCCAGAAATGAACTGGCCTTAATAATGGGGATTTTTTAGCTTACAAGTTACAATTCTAAGGCCATGAAAATGTCCTAATTAAGGCATCAACAAGAGGATACCTTCTATGAAGAAAAGCTACTGGCATCTGGGATACTTCTGTCACATGGGAAGGCACAAGGTATGTGTCTTCTGGTCCTTCTCTCCTGGGTTTTGTTGCTTTCAGCTTCTGGCTTCAGTGGCTCTCTCAGCTTCTGTGGGTGCATCCTAGTCTTTTCCAACTTCTCTGGCTGTTTCTCTCTGAGCATTTTGGGCTTATTCTGTGTCCTTTATCCTTTCATAAAGGACTCCAGTAAAAGGACTAAATGGGAAGATTCATATCTCAATTGAAATAATCTAACCAAAAGGTCCCATACACAATAGTTCTCTATCTGCATGAATGGATTAAAAGAGCATGGCCTTTTCTGGGGTATGTAACAATTTCAAGCTAACACACCTAATAAAATGAATACCACACCATCATAGATATTTAAATAAAAGAAATTCCTTAACTGGAGAGTTTTTGGTTACATGTACCATATTTATTCTCCCCTTGTGGAATTCATATTCTCCCATGATTGGTCATGTGCTTTGCATGAGATTGAATCCACCCCACAGCTCCAGGCACTGGCCTGACCTGAATGACTTAAGCCAACAAGAATATTCCACTCCCTAAGTCAAAGCTATTTATTTAGGAATTAGCACATGGGCCAGTTCAGACCAATGAGAGAGAGAGATTATGAGAAGCACTGGTTTACAAGATTCAAAATGCAAAATGCAAAATCAAAATGTGATATAGCCATTTTACTGTCATGAGGAAATATCCTGGATATCCCAAGGCCACCATATAAAAATTGAGGTCAAAACTAGACCCGTAAAAGCAGAGAAGACAGAAAGAGGCAGACTGGGGCCAATTTTACATTTATTGAACCAATAACACATTTTATTATTTCAGAAAACTTAAAACTAAATTAAACCTTTTGTATATACACTGAAAAATAACCTTTGGTCTTTTGGTACAGTAAAAGTTTAACACACTTGGAAAAATAGGATAAAAACTAAAACTTATGGTTACTTCAAAAAAGGAAACAAATCACATCTCCTCTTTAAACTCAGTGATTATATCCTTGGCAGCATGTGAAACTTGGATTTAACAGGAAGATGTACAGGCCTTCTTATGCCCAAATTCCAGGAGTAATTATGGAGAGCACTCTCAAGCTATTAGAAAGGGAACTGAGGTTGAGAATGCAAAAGTAGAAATGGACCTCATGAATTTCTTGAAGCAAATTAATAGGAACATGGATGAAGGTTATTACAAATTTCCTTGTGAATACAAGAATCAAAAAAAAAGATGGAAAAGAGAGGAATAACATGCTTATGATGCTTTGGAATTTTATCCTTTGAATGCTGTATTCACAAATTATATAATTTTAAAATGTATGCTTTCAAAAGAGAAAACTCTCTTTCCTTGAGAATGGAGTACTATATCCCTCATCTTAACCCACCCAAGTGTGTTAAGATACAGGCTACAGTTTTCTTTGATAATTTAAAAAGGAAGCACAGAATTCTACTCTTTGTAGGAAACCATACTTAATTAACCTTTTCCAGCCTGCTAATTTATTTATTTATACCAAAATATGAATACCAGAACATCTCATCAGAGGATCATCATTAGCAAAAAAGTCCACAGTAACAACATGAGGAAATGTTTCAGCCAGTGTTCAGCCAGAAAAAAACAGAATTAGTAGGAGGTATGTATTAAGAGATTAATAGAAAGGAATTGAGTATACAATTGTAGGGGCTGGCTAAGCAAGTCCAATACCCATAGGACTGGCCATCAGGATGGGCAACTGGAATTCTTGGGCAAGTGAAGCTGCAGTCCACTGGAGGCATTTCATCTTCTGCCTTTGACTTTCTTGCTTCCATCTTATAAAGCTCCTTGTGATTGCATTGGATAATCCAGACCAATCATTCCTCTCAAAATCCTTAATTTAATCACATAAGTAAAGCACCTTTTAGAATGTAAGGTAGAATATTCACGGGCTTTAGGGATTAGGAAGTGGATATCTTTGGGAGATTATTATTCTTTCTCTCACAGGAACTAACAATAACAAAATTAGAGGGAAGGAAGGAAAGAAAGATTAGATTCACCAGTTTTCCCAAATTCAATGAATTCAGAAAAAGTTAGTGATTTTTAATTCTAATATAAAAAGTGACAGAACAAAATGTCTATGCTTGCCTGCTTTGGTATGACAAATACCACAGGGTGGGTTGACTTAACAGCAGGCATTTATTGTCTCACCATTTTGTAGGCTATAAATCCAGCAGCAAGGAATTGACAAGCCATGTTTACTCCAAAGCCTGCAGTGTTATGGTGGCTCCCTCCCTGCCTCCTCGTGTGGCCATCTGTCTATATCTGTCCCTTGCTCTAGTTTCTACTTCTCCAGCTCAGTCATCCCTTTACAAGAACCCAGCTATAATGGATTAACATGCTCTCATTTGGTTTGGAACCACCTTAACTAATAGCATATTCAAAGATCTTACGTACAACTGGGGTCATACCCACAGAGCAGGGATTAGAATTTGAATGTCTGTAGTGGGAGACATTAAATTTCCTACACCAAGATATTCACAACTTTCCTAAACTATTTTTTTTTTTTAACTGCTTAACTTCCAACATGTTCCTACTTTACCCCAAGAAAGTTACATAATATAGCAACATTTCAGTGAACTTGTTCCTACTACATCCATCAGAAATTAACAGACCATAGTCATTTCTGGGCATCCCCAGAACGTTAAATAGCTTATCTGTTCTTCTTGGATTATTGTTCCCCCTTCCTTAATTGCTCTCTACTGCTAGTTCCCCTACATTCTACATTATAAACCATTTGTTTTACATTTTTCAAAGTTCACATTAGTGGTAGCATATAATATTTCTCTTTTTGTGCCTGGCTTATTTCGCTCAGCATTATGTCTTCAAGGTTCATCCATGTTGTCATATGTTTCACCAGATTGTTCCTTCTTACTGCCACGTAGTATTCCATCGTGTGTATATACCACATTTTATTTATCCACTCATCTGTTGAAGGACATTTGGGTTGTTTCCATCTCTTGGCAATTGTGAATAATGCTGCTATGAACATTGGCGTTCAGATATCTGTTCGTGTCACTGCTTTCCGATCTTCCGGGTATATACCGAGAAGTGCAATCGCTGGATCGAATGGTAGCTCTATATCTAGTTTTCTAAGGAACCGCCAGACTGACTTCCAGAGTGGCTGAACCATTATACAGTCCCACCAACAATGAATAAGCGTTCCAATTTCTCCACATCCCCTCCAGCATTTGTAGTTTCCTGTTTGTTTAATGGCAGCCATTCTAACCGGTGTTAGATGGTATCTCATTGTGGTCTTAATTTGCATCTCTCTAATAGCTAGTGAAGCTGAACATTTTTTCATGTGTTTCTTGGCCATTTGTATTTCATCTTCAGAGAACTGTCTTTTCATATCTTTAGCCCATTTTATAATTGGGCCGACTGTACTATTGTTATTGAGTTGTAGGATTTCTTTATATATGCAAGATATCAGTCTTTTGTCAGATACATGGTTTCCAAAAATTTTTTCCCATTGAGTTGGCTGCCTCTTTACCTTTTTGAGAAATTCCTTTGAGGTGCAGAAACTTCTAAGCTTGAGGAGTTCCCATTTATCTGTTTTCTCTTTTGTTGCTTGTGCTTTGGGTGTAAAGTCTAGGAAGTGGCCTCCTAATACAAGGTCTTGAAGATGTTTTCCTACATTATCTTCTAGGAGTTTTATGGTACTTTCTTTTATATTGAGATCTTTGGTCCATTTTGAGTTAATTTTTGTGTAGGGGGTGAGGTAGGGGTCCTCTTTCATTCTTTTGGATATGGATATCCAACTCTCCCAGCCCCATTTTTTGAAAAGACCATTATGGCTCAGTTCGGTGACTTTGGGGGCCTTATCAAAGATCAGTCGGCCATAGATCTGTGGGTCTATCTCTGAATTCTCAATTCGATTCCATTGATCTATATGTCTATCTTTGTGCCAGTACCATGCTGTTTTGGCAACTGTGGCTTTATAATAAGCTTCAAAGTCAGGGAGTGTAAGTCCTCCCACTTCGTTTTTCTTTTTTAGAGTGTCTTTAGCAATTCGAGGCATCTTCCCTTTCCAAATAAATTTGATAACTAGCTTTTCCAAGTCTGCAAAGTAGGTTGTTGGAATTTTGATTGGGATTGCATTGAATCTGTAGATGAGTTTGGGTAGAATTGACATCTTAATGACATTTAACCTTCCTATCCATGAACATGGAATATTTTTCCATCTTTTAAGGTCCCCTTCTATTTCTTTTAGTAGAGTTATGTAGTTTTCTTTGTATAGGTCTTTTACATCTTTGGTTAAGTTTATTCCTAGGTACTTGATTTTTTTAGCTGCTATTGAAAATGGTATCTTTTTCTTGAGTGTCTCTTCAGTTTGTTCATTTCTAGCATATAGAAACATTACTGACTTATGTGCATTAATCTTGTATCCCGCTACTTTGCTAAATTTGTTTATTAGCTCTAGTAGGTGTATCGTTGATTTCTCAGGGTTTTCTAGATATAAGATCATATCATCTGCAAACAATGACAGTTTTACTTCTTCTTTTCCAATCTGGATGCCTTTTATTTCTTTGTCTTGCCGGATTGCCCTGGCTAGCACTTCCAGCACAATGTTGAATAACAGTGGTGACAGCGGGCATCCTTGTCTTGTTCCTGATCTTAGAGGGAAGGCTTTCAGTCTCTCACCATTGAGTACTATGCTGGCTGTGGGTTTTTCATATATGCTCTTTATCATGTTGAGGAAGTTTCCTTCAATTCCTACCTTTTGAAGTGTTTTTATCAAAAAGGGATGTTGGATTTTGTCAAATGCTTTTTCAGCATCTATTGAGATGATCAATTGATTTTTCCCTTTCGAGTTTTTAATGTGTTGTAATGCATTGATTGTTTTTCTTATGTTGAACCATCCTTGCATGCCTGGAATGAACCCCACTTGGTCATGGTGTATGATTTTTTTAATGTGTCTTTGGATTCGATTTGCAAGTATTTTGTTGAGGATTTTTGCATCTATATTCATTAGGGAGATTGGCCGGTAGTTTTCCTTTTTTGTAGCATCTTTGCCTGGTTTTGGTATTAGGTTGATGTTAGCTTCATAAAATGAGTTAGGTAGTGTTCCATTTTTTTCAATGTTTTGAAAGAGTTTGAGTAAGATTGGTGTCAGTTCTTTCTGGAAAGTTTGGTAGAATTCCCCTGTGAAGCCATCTGGCCCTGGGCATTTATTTGTGGGAAGATTTTTGATGACTGATTGGATCTCTTTGCTTGTGATGGGTTGGTTGAGGTCTTCTAT
This sequence comes from Choloepus didactylus, assembly GCF_015220235.1. Classification (NCBI taxonomy): domain Eukaryota; kingdom Metazoa; phylum Chordata; class Mammalia; order Pilosa; family Megalonychidae; genus Choloepus; species Choloepus didactylus. The sequence goes on from NC_051309.1 coordinate 31,339,013, forward strand.
TTCTTCTCTGGTCAGTCTAGGTTGTTCATATGTTTCCAGGAAATTGTCCATTTCTTCTACATTATCCAGTTTGTTGCCATACAGTTGTTCATAATATCCTCTTATAATTTTTTTAATTTCTTCAGGATCTGCAGTTATGTCACCTTTTTCATTCATTATTTTATTTATATGGGTCTTCTCTCTTTTTGATTTTGTCAGTCTAGCTAGGGGCTTGTCCATCTTGTTGATCTTCTCAAAGAACCAACTTTTGGTGATATTTATCCTCTCTATTGTTTTTTTGTTCTCTATGTCATTTATTTCTGCTTTAATCCTTGTTATTTCTTTTCTTATACTTGGTTTAGGATTGGTTTGCTGTTCATTTTCTAGCTTCTTCAGTTGATCCATTAGTTCTTTGATTTTGGCTCTTTCTTCCTTTTTAATATATGCGTTTAGTGCTATAAATTTCCCCCTTAGCACTGCTTTTGCTGCATCCCATAGGTTTTGGTATGTTGTGTTCTCATTTTCATTCGTCTCTATATATTTAGCAATTTCTCTTGCTATTTCTTCTTTAACCCACTGATTGTTTAGGAGTGTGTTGTTTAACCTCCAGGTATTTGTGAATTTTCTAAGTCTCTGATGGTTATTGACTTCTAATTGTATTCCATTGTGGTCAGAGAATGTGCTTTGAATAATTTCAATCTTTTTAAATTTATTGAGGCTTGTTTTATGTCCCAGCATATGATCTATTCTGGAGAAAGTTCCGTGAGCACTAGAAAAGTATGTGTTTCCTGGTGATTTGGGATGTAATGTCCTGTAGATGTCTGTTAAATCTAATTCATTTATCAGATTGTTTAGGTTTTCAATTTCCTTATTGGTCTTCTGTCTGGTTGATCTATCTATAGGAGACAGTGATGTGTTGAAGTCTCCCACTATTATTGTGGAAACATCAATTGCTTCCTTTAGTTTTGCCAATGTTTCTCTCATGTATTTTGTGGCACCTTGATTGGGTGCATAGACATTTACGATTGTTATTTCTTCTTGCTGAATTGCCCCTTTTATTAGTATGTAGTGGCTTTCTTTGTCTCTCAAAACATCCCTGCATTTGAAGTCTATTTTATCTGAGATTAATATTGCTACACCTGCTTTCTTTTGGCTGTAGCTTGCATGAAATATTTTTTTCCATCCTTTCACTTTCAGTTTCTTTGTGTCCCTGTGTCTAAGATGAGTCTCTTGTATGCAACATATTGATGGTTCATTTTTTTTGATCCATTCTGCGAATCCATATCTTTTAATTGGGGAGTTTAATCCATTTACATTCAACGTTAAAACCGTGAAGGCATTTCTTGAATCGGCCATCTTATCCTTTGGTTTATGTTTGCCATATTTTTCCCTCTCTCTATTAATATCCTTTATTGTACCCAAACCGAATCTCTTTAGTACTGAACCTTTCTCCAAGTCTCTCTGTCCTGTCTTTGTTTCTCTGTCTGTAGGGCTCCCTTTAGTATCTCCAGTAGGGCAGGTCTCTTGTTAGCAAATTCTCTCAGCATTTCTTTGTCTGTGAAAAATTTAAGCTCTCCCTCAAATTTGAAGGAGAGCTTTGCTGGATAAAATATTCTTGGCTGGAAATTCCTCTCACTCAGAATTTTAAATATATCGTGCCACTGCCTTCTTGCCTCCATGGTGGCTGCTGAGTAGTCACTACTTAGTCTTCTGCTGTTTCCTTTGTATGTGGTGAATTGCTTTTCTCTTGCTGCTTTCAGAACTTGCTCCTTCTCTTCTATGTTTGACAGTGTGATCAGTATATGTCTCGGAGTGGGTTTATTTGGATTTATTCTATTTGGAGTTCGCTGAGCATTTATGATTTGTGTATTTATGTTGTTTAGAAGATTTGGGAAGTTTTCCCCAACAATTTCTTTGAATACTCTTCCTAGACCTTTACCCTTTTCTTCCCCTTCTGGGACACCAATGAGTCTTATATTCGGACGTTTCATATTATCTATCATATCCCTGAGGTCCATTTTGAGTTTTTCAATTTTTTTCCCCATTCTTTCTTTTATGCTTTCATTTTCCATTCTGTCATCTTCCAGGTCACTGATACGTTGTTCAACTTCCTCTAGTCTTGTACTATGAGTGTCCAGAATCTTTTTAATTTGGTCAACAGTTTCTTTAATTTCCATAAGATCATCCATTTTTTTATTTAGTCTTGCAATGTATTCTTTATGCTCTTCTAGGGTCTTCTTGATTTCCTTCATATCCCGTACTATGGTCTCATTGTTCATCTTTAGTTCTTTGAGTAGCTGCTCTAGGTGCTGTGTGTCTTCTGGTCTTTTGATTTGGGTGCTTGGGCTTGGGTTATCCATATCGTCTGGTTTTTTCATATGCTTTATAATTTTCTGTTGTTTTTGGCCTCGTGGCATTTGCTGAACTTGATAGGGTTCTTTTAGGGTTTGTAGACCTATTGAAGTCCTTATCTCTAATTTATCAGATTTACAGCTTCGTGGAGTACACTTTCTCTAACTAACCAGCAGGTGGCGTCCACGAGCCACCTGTTCTCCACAAGCCAGTTCTCCCCTGCTTAGCCTTTTTGGTGAGTGGGGGAGTGAGTCTTGTGGGGCCCAATTGGTGTACCAAGCTTGCGTGTGTAGTTGGTGTTGCCTGCCCTGTATGTGGGGCATGTTTCTGGGCAGTCGGGGAGGGGGGGTGGCCCTAACAATCAAATCTCCCTGATGATCCTAGAGTTTTAAAGCTGCTGCAATAGTCTAGTCCTTCAGTTCAGTCCTGCCACAGTTTGTCTCTGCCACTGACCCACAAGTCGTTGGTATTGGCGTATGGCTCCTGAGACTTGAAAGTGGGCCCCTCTTCCAGGCTGTGCACCCCGGGTCCTCTGTTGAGGGATGACTGTGCTATGTCACAGGTGAGTGCCGTCCCCCCAGGGCAGTTGTGGGCTGCTGGGCTGTGTAGGGAGGCTCCCAGTCTGCTGAAATGATGGCTGAATGGGGCTTTGTTAATTCACACTGCTCCACCTTCCCAGCTCTGGGACATTCAGCTGAGGTTGCAGGGAAGGCTAATGTCCACGCCCAGTTTTGTGGTGTGTGCCTGTTATTTGAAGCACTTCCGTCACACTGGGTTGTCTGGGGCAGCTCTGGGCTATGGGGCTGGTGATGGGCAGGAGTGTTTCCTGTCCACCAGGATGGTGGCTGTGAGCAGACACCCCCCTTTTCTTGGGAAGTTGTGTTGTTTAGTGAATTTTCTCAGCCACTGGATTATTGCCTTTTGTCTCAGAGCTCTCTTAGTTCTGCTCTTGACTTGACGTGCCCAAATTGCAATTCTTTGAAGCTTTCTGTATTGGGCTTCTTAGAGTAATTGTTTTAGAAAAAGAAAAAAGGATTTAAAAAAAAAAAAAAAAAAAAACGGCCCTCCTCAGAGATCTAATGGGTTATTGAAATGCTAATAGACAAAGTAACCAGGGCCATTAAGGAAAGGTCCACAGGGCAGAGAGATCAGCTTTGCTTCGGGATTTGCATATGCACCTCAAGGCCTGAGCTCCGCCCTTCCCCTTTCTGTGTTCACCAGAACTCAAAAAATCCTCTGCTTTTATTTTGGAGTTTTTCGAGTTGTTTTTTTTCTATGCCTGTGTCCTCTCTGGTGGGCTGGCTGCTCTCAGAGTCTCTGGTGTCTGGTCTCAGTCTATAGATTTCGCTGATCTCAGCAGTTCCACGTTTTCATGAGTGTTGTATGAAGTATGCCCAAAGACAGATTGCTCTGTGGTGTCCAGTCCACGCAGTTCCTGGCTTTTTACGTACTTTCCTGGAGGAGTAACTAAAACTTACAGCTCACCAGTCTGCCATCTTGCCCCGCCTCCGACACTCATTCGGTGACTTCAGTGGTACCAACCGCTTCATACAGGAAAAAACAACCAATCACGTCCCCCTGGGCGCTTCTCTTGAGAGTCCGAGCACTTACTGGGCACCCACCCCACCGAGCACCCCTCACATACGAACGTGGGGATAAGGGCTGGGGGTAGAGTGGGCTTTCTTACACCGGCCTCAAACACACCCCACTTCGCTACAGCCCTTCACCATTTTGGTTTCCCGCGGACTGCCGGTGCATTCTGGGAGCGCGGAGCGACTCCAGTATCGAATGGCAGCTCTCCCAACTTTCCTAAACTATTACAAATAAATTATTTGGGCAGAACTATTCACAATTTGCAATGGATGGAGGTGGCCTAAGGTACACTGATAGATGAATGTAGGTGCAAGTGGGTGCAAGGACTGAAGTTGTGAGATATGCAACTAGGTGAATGAATCTTGAGGATCTGTTGAGTGAAATAAGCCAAAAATGAAGGGACAAATATTGCAAGTCCTCACCAATATAAACTAACTATAATTAGTAAATGCTGAGAATTGAATCTGAGAGCATAGGTTATCCAAGTTTAGAACAGGGCAGAAATTGGGCAATAAATGATTAAGGAGTACAGAATGTTCAATAATGCTTTTTGTAAATGTTCCTAGATTGTAAGCTCTCACAGCTGTCACATCTATTCTTGAGTTATAACTTTTATTCTAAATTCTGATATACTATGCTCTTTGTGTATAACCTGGTAGTGACCTGGAAATTTGGGTATCTGTGTGACACTTAAGACTCAGAGGTGGAGTTCTGCAGCTATGAAAGTCAGCATTATTCTATACAGTAACTCTTAAAGAAGCAGAAAAAGAAATCAGATTGCAATTAGAGATATGAATGAAAGATACTGAGTTAGGACTAAGGTAAATTAGAATACAGGTCAAAGGATGATATTGATTGTATTATTAAACTCCAACTTCTGTGTAAGACCAAAGGAAGAGAAATTTTATTTGGTAAAAAATTTATATTTTCTGTAGTACATTATCCAATTTAACCTGTCTGGTAAGTTTATTTAAACACTGTAATTACATGTAATGTAGAATAGAGAATGAGTTCTTGACATTGTGTACAGGCTATTATACTACCACAATACATACCAGAATATTTTGGGTAGAAAATTAAAAAAAAAAATTGCAAAGTCACCTTGAGGGACTGGGGGAAAATATGGGGGCTATTAAACATCCCCACCTGGGGAATTCCTGCTATTCTCTTAAGAAATTGGGTCTCCTAATTTTGTAGGCCAAGTCCTTGACTGGTAGCCTTGTTATGAAACTTATCTCTCCAAACGTGAAAGTAAGCCTACTTATAAACATGCCTAAGAGTCACCCCCAGAAAACCTCTTTTGTTGCTCAGAAATGGCCTATATCTCTAAGCCACTGCTGCAAATTAATTTATTACCCTCCCCACTGCATGGGACTTGACTCCCAGGGTTTTAAGTCTCCATGGCAATGCAGGAAAACTCCCAGGGATGAGCCTGGCCTTGGAATCATGGATGAATAATGCTCTCTTGACCAAAAAGGGGCATAATAAATGAAACAAAATAAAGTTTCAGTGGCTAAGAAATTTAAAATAGAGTCAGAGGTCATTCTGGAGGTTGTTCTTATGCCTTATATAGATATTCCTTTTAAGTTTCTAGTGTATTAGAATAGTTGGAAGGAAGTACCTGTAACTGTTGATTTGTAATACAGTAGCCTTGATTCTTGATGATGATTGTATAACTGTATAGTTTTTATCATGTGACCATATGATTAGGAAATTCTTGTGATTGACACTACCTTTATATAGTGTTTGGGCATAAGAGTAATAAAATAAAGACAAAAGTATTAATAGTGGTGGGGAATGAGGGGTGTGGGATGTTTTGGGTATTTATTTATTTATTTATTTATTTATTTATTTATTTATTACTTTTGGGGATTGTTCCAGTTTGCTAATGCTGCCCCTATGCAAAATACCAGAAATAGATTGACTTTTATGAAAGGGATTTATTAGGTTACAAATTTACAGTTCTACAGCCATAAAAGTGTCCAAACTAAGGCATCAACAAGAGAATACCTTCACTGATGGATGGTCAATGGTGTTTGGAACACCTTTGTCAGCTGGGAAGGCACATGGCTGGGGTCTGCTGTTCCTTTGCTCCTGGGTTGCATTCCAAAATATCTCTGGGTTTCTATTAGCTTAGCATCTCCAAACATCCTTCTGTCTGCATCTCCAAGCTTCTCTAAGCATCAACAAGCATCTCTTAGGGCATTTTGTTGTTTCTTAACTTCTCCAGAGCAAACTCTGTGCTAGCATCTCAAATTGCAAGCAAGCATCTAGGGCTGTGTCAGCTCCTAAGTAGTCTGGTGAACTAATCAAGACCTACAATGCATGGGTGTAGTCAAATCCCCATGGAAACATTCAATCAAGAGGTCACACCCTAATAAAAATGATTAATAAATCTGTCCCCCAAGATTGGATTAAAACATGGTTTTTTGGATGACATAATATATCCAAACTGGCACAGGGAGTAATGAAAATGTTCTGAAATTGATTGTAGTGATGAATATACAACTATATGATGACACTGTGAGCCATTGATTGTATTCTTTGGATGGATTACACAGTGTGTGAATATATCTCAACAAAATTGCATTAAAAATTAATAAATTATTTGTTGTAATCTGCCTGTGTAGAAAAATGCAAAAACAAAGTGTTTACAGTACTGTTAAAGGCGACCTATAAAGTAAAAACATTTACTGAGAAAAACCCAATTTTATATTACGCATTAAAAGATCAAGCAAAAAATAAAACTTTATAAATATATAAGACCTCATTCTGCTGGAAAGATAACGAAAATACAAATATTCAAGGCATCATTTTAAGGTTCAAAACAAAAGAATTTATAGAAATGGCAGAGGTGTGGAAATGCCACTCAACTGAATGTGTTCAAGGGAATATAGGTGAGAAAAAAATGCAATTGTTTCCCTTGGAAATGCTCCAGAACATTTGTTTGTATTTTACTGATCTATTTTCCAGACATACCATACGATTTCAGGGAAAGTTAAATAATTTTCCAGGTTGCTCCTCAACAGTGAAGAAAACTATACATTCTTCTGTAAACTAATGTGATAAAAAAGCTATAAATGGAGAATGGAGTAAAACAAGAAAAATTTTAGGTAAAAATGGACAGATTCAACCAGTAGATAAATGACAAATGAAAGAAAATGAAATTGAATCAGCAATGACAGAATCAGTAGGGAGTGATTTGAATTAGTGCTGAAAGAATCTTTCGCTGCATATGGTCAAAAGTTTAGCAAATTAGTAACACTAAGAGAGGCTAGAAACATGGGACATATGGTTGGTTCATTTTTGGATAGAAATAACATAATTCTTGTTTAAAAACACTTAAAATTTTGTTTAGGAGACACCTTTCAAGCAGACCTTAGTATGTGAGTTCTCCTTTTCTTCTTTGGTTAACAAGACATCTTCCCTGTTTCTACACTTAATTCCATCTAATTATGGAAAAGAAAATTCTAGTATTTTTATTCTTAGATGCATTCTTTAATCTGTCAATCCACATTCTTTAGTAGTCAGCTCTTATTTTTATTTTTTTTTTTACATCACCATTCACTTTGCATTTACTATAGAAAACCTGGTAACACTCTAATAGTGATGTGTTTAAAGGTCCCTGTGTACCATGTTCTGAATTGGGTCAAAATTAAATTTAGTTCCTAATCACTCATCAGAGTTTCTGGCACAGACTACGTTCGTAATACAATATTATTAAATAATATATGTAAATTATGCATATGTTAGTAGTGATGATATTTAATGGAGGTTTTACTGTTTTTTACAGATGAAACACTAAAGGTGTGTAATTGTTTTTATGAGGAATAGTATAATTATCAGAAATGAATAGGAGATAAATAATAAAAAAATCCTCTTAATTTAAGAGTGACTATTCAAAAGAATACCAAAATGTTGACTATATCTAAAATTAAAATATATTGAATACTTAATAGTTTTCCTTAAAATAAATCTGTCAGTAAATAAAATTGCAGTATAAGCAATACAGGAGTGCTATACAAAAAATCATATAAATTTTCTGATATGGATAATACAGATGACAAAAAGTGAGTCTTTTTTTGTTCTTACAATATTCTAATGCTAGTTAATTGCTCATTGCTCTAATAATTTATATACATTATACCTAATTTAATCCTCAAAGCAATTGTGAGTAGTAATTACTATATCCATTTCATAGATAAGAATGCACATTCATGGAGTCTTACATTTAGAGGGGGCAGAATTAGAATTCATGTCAAGCCTATCAGCATCCAATTTTATGCCCACCCATCACAACATACACATCATACCATCTCTTTCTTTTTATCATCTACTCAGCAAAACATTTGATGACAAAAAAGACAGATTCAATTTGAATCTTTATTTACCATACTGATGTCCATGTTGGGTAAACTGGCATCTTTTACATTAGTTTACATCATTGTTTGGGCTTATGTTTTAAAAATAAATCATTTATGAATTCCAAAGTCTTAGATGACTAGCTTTGTATTCAAAACACATATCCTACCTGTCAAGTTTTTTTGTGTGTTTCTTTTTTTTTTTACATTGTGGTTTCCTTTGGAGATTTTTAAAGAGAGAAACTCTACTGAAGTAAACATTTTTGTTAACAAGCTTTTCTTACTCCATCTAGTCTCTCCATGCTCCCTAGGAGTCTTAGAGAATGTAGTTTTTGTTTCACCCCAGACTGAGTTGATTGAACTCTTAAATGTAGCTTCCTATGATATATTGGACACTGCCATTGTCCTATTCAGGTACCCTCCTTACAACAATGTCCTGAGTAAAAAGCCTGTTTCTTTCTCATTTATCTGAACATCATTTGTCCATTTCCTGTTACCAATTGCATTCTTTCTCCAGGAGGCAATTCTTTGTGCAATAAATATTCTTTTTGCTGCTGTGGTGGGAGGGGTGCAGTCAGCCATAAAACTCTAGTTTAAGAACAATTATAAGTCCTCTATGATATTTTTCTCTGAGTCCTTATAGATGAGTTTGCTGAGCTTATTGGATAATATTAAGAAAGAGAATGTCAAATATATTGTGGCTCTCTTGCAACTTTCTCAGATAAGCATCAAGGCTCCCTTTTCTGTGTTCCTATTGCAATTGTTACTTGCCCCAATATAGTTTTAAACATAATTAATTGTATATAATTATTTCCTTGCTTATGTCCCCTACAAGAGTGTAAGGTCCTTGAAAGATAGGCTCCTGTCATGTATATATTCCTGCCACTGATGAAAGGACCCTGTGTATAGTACCTGATCAATATATTTAGTGAATGAATGAACACTTTTAATTATGAAAAGAGCTAAGGCATGGATTTCTAATCTTAAAATACATGTCAAATTAAATCACATATTACTTTTGAGAAAAAAACTAGAGAAAACTCACATCCCAAAGGACAATCAATCTCTGAAATTCTCGTCTTTTGCCCTGCTATACCTAAGTCAACACATTTATTGGGCTTTCAGAGAAGTGCAAATTAAGGAATTCATCTTTTCTGAATCCCTTCAGGAGTTGGAAATAGACCCTGTTTTATTACACTACAACATGATCATCCAGATTCCTACCTGATAATTAAACAAGGGCAAATGTCTGTAGGAAGTTTTTACATATGGAGAGTTTTAATATCTTATAGATTTACTAAAAAAGAAAAGCAAAACAAAAACCAAAAAAAAAGGAGGAAACAAATTGGAGAAATAGCCATGTGTTTTAAATAAATATTCTAAAATATGCTTTGTATATCAAAAAATGCTATTAGAACTCCAAATAAAAATGACTAGAGAGTAAAAATTTTGAAGCAAAGATATATACTCAGATTGATAATATAATTTCTCAAAAATAAGGTTAGACCATTGAACTATGCAATTTATGCAAAGAAAGAAAAAGGTGTGAGCAATATGATAGCTCAAAACAGCAGTGAAAAGATCCAAATAACATACTTCATAAAACATTCTTTATAAACTATGAATTGTATGGCCTTTTTTTTTTTTGTTTTAAAGGTACATGATAAAGGTAAGCAAAATGCACATCACAATTTTCAGTTGCTGGAATAATATTGCCTTAATGTTTTTGTGTATTATTATATTGATTGGCTACAAATATGATACACTTTTATGTTTACCTGCATTACTAAAATTTTCTTTACCTTTTTTCTGAAATCTAACCTGATAAAAATGTACAATGGGTCAAGACCTGTTTTTAGGGATTGATGATTTCTATGGCGCAAATACTTTTATCATGGCTGATTTCACACTACTGATGTAATGTCACTGAACACAAACTGGAAAGTGATGCACAACTGCACACCATTAAGAAGGATTTCTACCTCATAGATAAAACTGACTTAAATAATGTTAATAAAATATAGTAAAATAATTAGGAATCGGTGAGTTTTGAGTATTCATTACATTTTTAATATAATTTATTTCATGCAAGTTTACATAATTTATTTTTTAATAATGGCTGTGCTTAACAACTTGTTCACAATATTCCTAAAACTTTAACAATAAGCATATGCAAGTTGGTACATGCTGACTACAGCTTGTTAGGTTTTTATACAGCAGAAAATCAAGATTGGCTTGTATTCAGCAGTATTCACAATTTGCAAGGATAGAGGTGACCTAAGGGTACATCAACTGATGAATGGAAGGGCAAACTGTGGTGTATGTATACAATGGGATATTGAGTGGCTTCAAGAAAGAATGAAGTTGTGAGGCAAGCAACTATGTGAATGAACCTTGAGGACAGTATATTGAGTAAAATAAGCCAGAAACAAAAAGACTAATATTATAATGCCTCACCAATATGGACCAAATATAATGTGCACACTCTGAGAATTGAGAGTACAGGTTATGAGGGAAAGGCTTATAGTAAAGGTTCTTAGATTGTAAGCTCTTACAGAAGTCACATCTATTCTTGAGGTGTTATGGTTAATTCTAAATTCTGAGATGCTGGGCTCTTTGTATACAACCTGGTTGTTCCCTGGAACTTCAGGGATCTGAATGACACCTAAGACTTAGAGCTAGAATTCTGCAGTTATGAAAAGTCAGAATTACTCCAAACAGCAATTGTTATAAAAGCTGAAAAAGAGATCAGGCTTCAATTAGAGATATGAATGAAGCTGATCTTATCAGGACCAAGGCAAATCAGACTAAAGGGTAAAGGATGATATTGACTATGTTTTAAAACTTCAACTTCTGTGTGAAACCAAAGGAAGAGATGTTTATTTGGTGAAAAATTTATAACTTCTGTAGCACACTAAGTAATTTAACTTATATGGTCAGTTTATTCAAGCACCATAATTACATGGAAGCTTGAATAGACAGTGAGATCTTGTTAGTTTGTACAGGTTAGTGTGATGTCCTGACTCATCCAGAGTAATTTGGACAGATGATATAAAAGTATTTGCAAAGTCCCCTCAAAGGACGAGAAAAATGTGGAAATATTATGCTTTCCCCCCTGGGGAATTCCTGATCTTCTTGCAAGCATTGGGGACTACCAATTTAATAGGCTAAGCCCTCGATCTTGGGGCTTGCCATTATGAAATACATTCCTACAAAAGAGAATGTAAACCTGTTTGTAATTATGCCTAAAAGTAACTCCTAGAGAACCTGTTTTGTTGTTCAGATGAGGCCTCTCTCTCTAAGCCAACTTTGCAGGTAAACTCACTGCCCTCCCCACTACATGGGACATGACTCCCGGGAATAAGCCTGGACTCAGCATCGTGGGGTTCAGAAAACCTTCTTGAACCAAAAGAGGGAATAGAAATGTAGCAAAATAGAGTTTCCTTGGCTGAGAGATTTCTAGTATAGGCAAGAGGTCATTGTGGAGGTTATTCTTATGCATTATATAGATACCCTTTGTAGTTTTTAGTGTATTGAAATAACTAGAAGGAAGTATCTGAAACTGTTGAACTGTAACCCAGTAGCCTAGATTCTTGAAGATGATTGTATAACTATATAGCTCTTAAGGTGTGACTGTGTATTCTCTAAGACCTTGTGACTGACACCCTCTTTATCCAGTGTATGGGCAGATGAGTAAGAAAATAAAGAAAAGGAAATAAAAAAATAATGGGGGGGGGAGTAAGAGGTATGGGATGTTTTGGGTGTTCTTTTTTATTTTTATTTTTATTGTTTTTTTTTTTAGTAATGAAAATGTTCAGAAATTGATTGTGGTGATAAAAACACAACTGTATGATGATACTGTGAACTATTGATTTTATACTTTGGATGATTATCTGGTATGTGAATATATCTCAATAAAATTGCATTAGAAAAAGATTGGCCTGTACTGATAGGAAAATATTGGTGTACTGCTAAAATTGTTCTCAAAGTCTTGATAAAAGAAGTATCTTATGGACCTTCTTAGGATATCAGTAGTGGTTATATCTGTCACCAATAAAAGGTTCATTCCACTAAATCTGCTTCCCACCAAGATGGAATAGCAGTTCAAAAACTCAACAAAAATATAAGAAACAACATATTCCATAGCATAATAATCAGGCAATAAAAGAGAATGATCTCTGAAAGACAGGAAAAAATAAGATGTACCATACAACTGTCCCTGTTTTCAACTTGGATAAAGTTTTCAGGCCATGGTATAGAGAGGGTTAACTCAGATAAAGCTTGCAGCTTCTCTAAGTTGGAAAAGATGGTGATTGCAGTCCAGAGAAACCAAAGCAACTAGAGTTAATAGGTCAGAGAAGAAAGAGCTGCACAGAGAGACAATTTTGGATAGTCACAGGATCCCTCCCAATTATGTATTAACTTAAATACTAATTAAGTGAATGAGTATTTGCTTGAGCACTAACCAGTGCATTTCTTAGGAAATTATCCATGACCAAAGAAAGAATCATCTGAAAAAATTAGATGGAATAGTTCTCACTGCTCACCCAGGACCTGGAAAAGTGCCTATTCTTGTTAGTTGGAAGGGATAATTTCATTATTCTTGGATAATCTATTACAGTACTAAGAGGAGTCTTGCCATAATGTGGATAAATTAGCCTTAAACTAGAAGGACTCACCTAAAATGGTTTTAAAAACAAAACTCAAAAGAATCAAACTGTTGCTAAGTAATTGTGTTACATAACAAATCTCAAGAATATTTATAGGAAGATAAACATATCTAACACCCAATAAAGTGAATTCTTAATGTTTGTCATTCAATATAAAAATGTGGAAGATGTAGGAAATAGAATCTACAATGAAGAAGAAAATAAATTAATCTAAATACCTCTAAATGATACAGACACCTAGTTACCTAGTATATAAGTACATTAAAATTATTATAACTGCATTCCATACATTGAAGTAGCTACAGGAAGATTGAATATTTTAAATGGAGACCTGGAAGATAGTTTATAAATGACTCAAAACAGAATTCTAGAAATGAAAATTAAAATGTCAGTGATGAAAAGTAAACTTGATGGGATTAATGGCAAGTTAAACATAAAAGAAGAAAATATTAGTTGACTTGAAGGCATAAAAATAGAAACAACCAAAAATGAAACACAGAAAAATACTTTATTTTTTTTTTAAATAGCATTAGCAAACTGTGGCACAACTTTAAGCAGCCAAATACATGTGTATTGGGAGTCTCTAAGAGAAGAGAGGGATTGAAGAAATGATGGCTGCTTTTTTTTTTTAATTTGATGAAAACTATAAACCCACATATCCAAAAAAACTTAATGAAACCAAAGCTCAAGGAACATTAATAAAACTACACAAAGGCATAAAATAATCAAATTGCTCAAAAGAAAATACAAGAAACAGAAAAACCTTAATATAATCTAGAGAAAAAGACATGTTTTGTACAGAAAAGCAAAGATAACTATGATAGCAGATGTTTCTTCAAAAACAATAGTGGAGGGGGAAGATGGCAGACTGGTGAGCTGTAAGTTTTAGTTACTCCTCCAGGAAAGTAGATAAAAAGCCAGGAACTGCGTGGACTGGACGCCACAGAGCAATCTGTCTTTGAGCATACTTCATACAACACTCATGAAAATGTTGAACTGCTGAGATCAGCGAAATCTGTAAGTTTTTGCGGCCAGGGGACCTGCGCCCCCCCCCCCAGGCTCAGTCCCGTGGGAGGAGGGGCTGCCAGCTCCGGGAAGGAGAAGGGAGAACTGCAGTGGTAGCCCTTCTCAGAAACTCATTCTACTGATCCATACTCCAACCATAGATAGACTGAGACCAGACACCAGAGAATCTGAGAGCTGCCAGCCCAGCAGAGAGGAGACAGGCATAGAAAAAAAAAAATAAATAACACGAAAAACTCCAAAATAAAAGCGGAGGATTTTTGGAGTTCTGGTGAACACAGAGAGGGGAAGGGCGGAGCTCAGGCCTTGAGGCGCATATGCAAATCCCGAAGAAAAGCTGATCTCTCTGCCCTGTGGACCTTTCCTTAATGGCCCTGGTTGCTTTGTCTATTAGCATTTCAATAACCCATTAGATCTCTGAGGAGGGCCCTTTTTTTTTTTTTTTTTTTTTAATCCTTTTTTCTTTTTCTAAAACAATTACTCTAAGAAGCCCAATACAGAAAGCTTCAAAGAATAGCAATTTGGGCACATCAAGTCAAGAGCAGAACTAAGAGAGCTCTGAGACAAAAGGCAATAATTCAGTGGCTGAGAAAATTCACTAAACACCACAACTTCCCAAGAAAAGGGGGGTGTCCGCTCACAGCCACCATCCTGGTGGACAGGAAACACTCCTGCCCATTGCCAGCCCCATAGCCCAGAGCTGCCCCAGACAACCCAGTGTGATGGAAGTGCTTCAAATAACGGGCACACACCACAAAACTGGGTGTGGACATTAGCCTTCCCTGCAACCTCAGCTGATTGTCACAGAGTTGGGAAGGTGGAGCAGTGTGAATTAACAAAGCCCCACTCAGCCATCATTTGAGCAGACTGGGAGCCTCCCTACACAGCCCAGCAGCCCAGAACTGCCCTGGGGGGATGGCACTCACCTGTGACATAGCACAGTCATCCCTCAACAGAGGACCCGGGGTGCACAGCCTGGAAGAGGGGCCCACTTGCAAGTCTCAGGAGCCATATGCCAATACCAAGGACTTGTGGGTCAGTGGCAGAGACAAACTGTGGCAGGACTGAACTGAAGGATTAGACTATTGCAGCAGCTTTAAAACTCTAGGATCATCAGGGAGATTTGATTGTTAGGGCCACCCGCCCTCCCTGACTGCCCAGAAACACGCCCCACATACAGGGCAGGCAACACCAACTACACACGCAAGCTTGGTACACCAATTGGGCCCCACAAGACTCACTCCCCCACTCACCAAAAAGGCTAAGCAGGGGAGAACTGGCTTGTGGAGAACAGGTGGCTCGTGGACGCCACCTGCTGGTTAGTTAGAGAAAGTGTACTCCACGAAGCTGTAGATCTGATAAATTAGAGATAAGGACTTCAATAGGTCTACAAACCCTAAAAGAACCCTATCAAGTTCAGCAAATGCCACGAGGCCAAAAACAACAGAAAATTATAAAGCATATGAAAAAACCAGACGATATGGATAAACCAAGCCCAAGCACCCAAATCAAAAGACCAGAAGAGACACAGCACCTAGAGCAGCTACTCAAAGAACTAAAGATGAACAATGAGACCATAGTACGGGATATGAAGGAAATCAAGAAGACTCTAGAAGAGCATAAAGAAGGCATTGCAAGACTAAATAAAAAAATGGATGATCTTATGGAAATTAAAGAAACTGTTGACCAAATTAAAAAGATTCTGGACACTCATAGTACAAGACTAGAGGAAGTTGAACAATGAATCAGTGACCTGGAAGATGACAGAATGGAAAATGAAAGCATAAAAGAAAGAATGGGGAAAAAAATTGAAAAAATCGAAATGGACCTCAGGGATATGATAGATAATATGAAACGTCCAAATATAAGACTCATTGGTGTCCCAGAAGGGGAAGAAAAGGGTAAAGGTCTAGGAAGAGTATTCAAAGAAATTGTTGGGGAAAACTTCCCAAATCTTCTAAACAACATAAATACACAAATCATAAATGCTCAGCGAACTCCAAATAGAATAAATCCAAATAAACCCACTCCGAGACATATACTGATCACACTGTCAAACACAGAAGAGAAGGAGCAAGTTCTGAAAGCAGCAAGAGAAAAGCAATTCACCACATACAAAGGAAACAGCATAAGTCTAAGTAGTGACTACTCAGCAGCCACCATGGAGGCAAGAAGGCAGTGGCACGATATATTTAAAATTCTGAGTGAGAAAAATTTCCAACCAAGAATACTTTATCCAGCAAAGCTCTCCTTCAAATTTGAGGGAGAGCTTAAATTTTTCACAGACAAACAAATGCTGAGAGAATTTGCTAACAAGAGACCTGCCCTACTGGAGATACTAAAGGGAGCCCTACAGACAGAGAAACAAAGACAGGACAGAGAGACTTGGAGAAAGGTTCAGTACTAAAGAGATTCGGTATGGGTACAATAAAGGATATTAATAGAGACAGGGAAAAATATGGCAAACATAAATCAAAGGATAAGATGGCCGAGTCAAGAAATGCCTTCACGGTTTTAACGTTGAATGTAAATGGATTAAACTCTCCAATTAAAAGATATAGATTCGCAGAACGGATCAAAAAAAATGAACCATCAATATGTTGCATACAAGAGACTCATCTTAGACACAGGGACACAAAGAAACTGAAAGTGAAAGGATGGAAAAAAATATTTCATGCAAGCTACAGCCAAAAGAAAGCAGGTATAGCAATATTAATCTCAGATAAAATAGACTTCAAATGCAGGGATGTTTTGAGAGACAAAGAAGGCCACTACATACTAATAAAAGGGGCAATTCAGCAAGAAGAAATAACAATAGTAAATGTCTATGCACCCAATCAAGGTGCAACAAAATACATGAGAGAAACATTAGCAAAACTAAAGGAAGCAATTGATGTTTCCACAATAATTGTGGGAGACTTCAACACATCACTCTCTACTATAGATAGATCAACCAGACAGAAGACCAATAAGGAAATTGAAAACCTAAACAATCTGATAAATTAATTAGATTTAACAGACATATACAGGACATTACATCCCAAATCACCAGGATACACATACTTTTCTAGTGCTCATGGAACTTTCTCCAGAATAGATCATATGCTGGGAAATAAAACAAGCCTCAATAAATTTAAAAAGATTGAAATTATTCAAAGCACATTCTCTGACCACAATGGAATACAATTAGAAGTCAATAACCATCAGAGACTTAGAAAATTCACAAATACCTGGAGGTTAAACAACACACTCCTAAACAATCAGTGGGTTAAAGAAGAAATAGCAAGAGAAATTGCTAAATACATAGAGACGAATGAAAATGAGAACACAACATACCAAAACCTATGGGATGCAGCAAATGCACTGCTAAGGGGGAAATTTATAGCACTAAACGCATATATTAAAAAGGAAGAAAGAGCCAAAATCAAAGAACTAATGGATCAACTGAAGAAGCTAGAAAATGAACAGCAAACCAATCCTAAACCAAGTAGAAGAAAAGAAATAACAAGGATTAAAGCAGAAATAAATGACATAGAGAACAAAAAGAACAATAGAGAGGATAAATATCACCAAAAGTTGGTTCTTTGAGAAGATCAACAAGATGGACAAGCCCCTAGCTAGACTGACAAAATAAAAAATAGAGAAGACCCATATAAACAAAATAATGAATGTAAAAGGTGACGTAACTGCAGATCCTGAAGAAATTAAAAAAATTATAAGAGGATATTATGAACAACTGTATGGCAACAAACTGGATATGTAGAAGAAATGGAAAATTTCCTGGAAACATATGAACAACCTAGACTGACCAGAGAAGAAATAGAAGACCTCAACCAACCCATCACAAGCGAAGAGATTCAATCAGTCATCAAAAATCTTCCCACAAATAAATGCCCAGGGCCAGATGGCTTCACAGGGGAATTCTACCAAACTTTCCAGAAAGAACTGACACCAATCTTACTCAAACTCTTTCAAAACATTGAAAAAAATGGAACACTACATAATTCATTTTACGAAGCTAACATCAATCTAATACCAAAACCAGGCAAAGATGCTACAAAAAAGGAAAACTACCGGCCAATCTCCCTAATGAATATAGAGGCAAAAATCCTCAACAAAATACTTGCAAATCGAATCCAAAGACACATTAAAAAAATCATACACCATGACCAAGTGGGGTTCATTCCAGGCATGCAAGGATGGTTCAACATAAGAAAAACAATCAATGTATTACAACACATTAAAAACTCGAAAGGGAAAAATCAATTGATCATCTCAATAGATGCTGAAAAAGCATTTGACAGAATCCAACATCCCTTTTTGATAAAAACACTTCAAAAGGTAGGAATTGAAGGAAACTTCCTCAACATGATAAAGAGCATATATGAAAAACCCACAGCCAGCATAGTACTCAATGGTGAGAGACTGAAAGCCTTCCCTCTAAGATCAGGAACAAGACAAGGATGCCCGCTGTCACCACTGCTATTCAACATTGTGCTGGAAGTACTAGCCAGGGCAATCCGGCAAGACAGAGAAATAAAAGGCATCCAAATTGGAAAAGAAGAAGTAAAACTGTCATTGTTTGCAGATGATATGATCTTATATCTAGAAAACCCTGAGAAATCAACGATACCGCTACTAGAGTTAATAAACAAATTCAGCAAAGTAGCGGGATACAAGATTAATGCACATAAGTCAATAATGTTTCTATATGCTAGAAATGAACAAACTGAAGAGACACTCAAGAAAAAGATACCATTTTCAATAGCAACTAAAAAAATCAAGTACCTAGGAATAAACTTAACCAAAGATGTAAAAGACCTATACAAAGAAAACTACATAACTCTACTAAAAGAAATAGAAGGGGACCTTAAAAGATGGAAAAATATTCCATGTTCATGGATAGGAAGGCTAAATGTCATTAAGATGTCAATTCTACCCAAACTCATCTACAGATTCAATGCAATCCCAATCAAAATTCCAACAACCTACTTTGCAGACTTGGAAAAGCTAGTTATCAAATTTATTTGGAAAGGGAAGATGCCTCGAATTGCTAAAGACACTCTAAAAAAAGAAAAACGAAGTGGGAGGACTTACACTCCCTGACTTTGAAGCTTATTATAAAGCCACGGTTGCCAAAACAGCATGGTACTGGCACAAAGATAGACATATAGATCAATGGAATCGAATTGAGAATTCAGAGATAGACCCTCAGATCTATGGCCGACTGATCTTTGATAAGGCCTCCAAAGTCACTGAACTGAGCCATAATGGTCTTTTCAACAAATGGGGCTGGGAGAGTTGGATATCCATATCCAAAAGAATGAAAGAGGACCCCTACCTCACCCCCTACACAAAAATTAACTCAAAATGGACCAAAGATCTCAATATAAAAGAAAGTACCATAAAACTCCTAGAAGATAATGTAGGAAAACATCTTCAAGACCTTGTATTAGGCGGCCACTTCCTAGACTTTACACCCAAAGCACAAGCAACAAAAGAGAAAATAGATAAATGGGAACTCCTCAAGCTTAGAAGTTTCTGCATCTCAAAGGAATTTCTCAAAAAGGTAAAGAGGCAGCCAACTCAATGGGAAAAAATTTTTGGAAACCATGTATCTGACAAAAGACTGATATCTTGCATATATAAAGAAATCCTACAACTCAATGACAATAGTACAGACAGCCCAATTATAAAATGGGCAAAAGATATGAAAAGACAGTTCTCTGAAGAGGAAATACAAATGGCCAAGAAACACATGAAAAAATGTTCAGCTTCACTAGCTATTAGAGAGATGCAAATTAAGACCACAATGAGATACCATCTAACACCGGTTAGAATGGCTGCCATTAAACAAACAGGAAACTACAAATGCTGGAGGGGATGTGGAGAAATTGGAACTCTTATTCATTGTTGGTGGGACTGTATAATGGTTCAGCCACTCTGGAAGTCAGTCTGGCAGTTCCTTAGAAAACTAGATATAGAGCTACCATTTGATCCAGCGATTTCACTTCTCGGTATATACCCGGAAGATCGGAAAGCAGTGACACGAACGGATATCTGTACGCCAATGTTCATAGCCGCATTATTCACAATTGCCAAGAGATGGAAACAACCCAAATGTCCTTCAACAGATGAGTGGATAAATAAAATGTGGTATATACACAGGATGGAATACTACGCGGCAGTAAGAAGGAACGATCTGGTGAAACATATGACAACATGGATGAACCCTGAAGACATAATGCTGAGCGAAATAAGCCAGGCACAAAAAGAGAAATATTATATGCTACCACTAATGTGAACTTTGAAAAATGTGAAACAAATGGTTTATAATGTAGAATGTAGGGGAACTAGCAGTAGAGAGCAATTAAGGAAGGGGGGACAATAATCCAAGAAGAACAGATAAGCTATTTAACGTTCTGGGGATGCCCAGAAATGACTATGGTCTGTTAATTTCTGATGGATATAGTAGGAACAAGTTCACAGAAATGTTGCTATATTAGGTAACTTTTTTGGGGTAAAGTAGGAACATGTTGGAAGTTAAGCAGTTATCTTATGTTAGTTGTCTTTTTCTTACTCCCTTGTTATGGTCTCTTTGAAATGCTCTTTTATTGTATGTTTGTTTTCTTTTTAACTTTTTTTTTCATACAGTTGATTTACAAAAGAAGGGAAAGTTAAAAAAAAAAAAAAAAGAAAAACAAGGAAAAAAAAAAAGATGTAGTGCCCCCTTGAGGAGCCTGTGGAGAATGCAGGGGTATTCACCTACCCCACCTCCATGGTTGCTAACATGACCACAGACATAGGGGACTGGTGGTTTCATGGGTTGAGCCCTCTACCATAAGCTTTACCCTTGGGAAGACGGTTGCTGCAAAGGAGAAGCTAGGCCTCCCTATATTTGTGCCTAAGAGTCTCCTCCTGAATGCCTCTTTGTTGCTCAGATGTGGCCCTCTCTCTCTGGCTAAGCCAACTTGAAAGGTGAAATCACTGCCCTCCCCACTACGTGGGATCAGACACCCAGGGGAGTGAATCTCCCTGGCAACGTGGAATATGACTTCCGGGGAGGAATGCAAACCCGGCATCGTGGGATGGAGAACATCTTCTTGACCAAAAGGGGGATGTGAAAGGAAATGAAATAAGCTTCAGTGGCAGAGAGATTCCAAAACGAGCCGAGAGATCACTCTGGTGGGCACTCTTACGCACACTTTAGACAACCCTTTTTAGGTTCTAAAGAATTGGGGTAGCTGGTGGTGGATACCTGAAACTATCAAACTACAACCCAGAACCCATGAATCTTGAAGACAGTTGTATAAAAATGTAGCTTATGAGGGGTGACAATGGGATTGGGAAAGCCATAAGGACCAAACTCCACTTTGTCTAGTTTATGGATGGATGTGTAGAAAAGTAGGGGAAGGAAACAAACAGACAAAGTTACCCAGTGTTCTTTTTTACTTCAATTGCTCTTTTTCACTCTAATTATTATTCTTGTTATTTTTGTGTGTGTGCTAATGAAGGTGTCAGGGATTGATTTAGGTGATGAATGTACAACTATGTAATGGTACTGTAAACAATCGAAAGTACAATTTGTTTTGTATGACTGCGTGGTATGTGAATATATCTCAATAAAATGATGATTAAAAAAAAAAAACAATAGTGGAGCAACATCTCTAAAGTACTGAAAAAAAGAACAATGGAAACTGCCAATCCAGAATTCTTTACCAGAAGATCTTTACCACTTTTTTCCAAATCAAATGTGAAATAAAAACTATTTTAGACAAAACTTGGAATACATCATCTAACACACCTGCACTACAAGAAATGTTAAAGGAAATCTTTAAAACAGAAGGAAAATTATGCCATATGGAAATCTGAATCAACACAAAGAAATGAAATTGCATACAACTGGGCAAAAAGGACTATGACAAAACTGCTATGTCTTGAAGACTTTTAATTTTATCTCAAATTATAGCAAGGAATTTTTTTCCACCTCAATTTCATTTAACCATGGGCCTACACTGAGTTAACATTACAGTCAGTTATTAGGTAAAAAATTAAAATCAAACCTACCCGCTTTAGCTGGCATGTTCAATTCAGAATCTCAGGTAGTCAAACATTTTTAAAATTAATAAAACCTAAAAGCTTTTTTACTACCCTCTAGTTCTAAGTCTGCACAATCTCTTACCACAAATGTTCCCCAATTTTTGTTAATATAGATTAGCAGTATTCTGAAATTTCTTTGTTATGTAAAGCTTCCCTTCCAGGGTTTGAAACTTTGATTCTTAAAATTTGATGGTTCCTGACTCTAGTTACAGTTCTGGAATCTATGACAGCTGAAGTTCAAAACTCAGAAAATGTCAACCTTGTAGGAAGACACAGAAAAGATGTCTCCACAGAAACTGCATGTTAAAGACACCAGTACTGTCACTGCCATTACTTGATACTTGTCCTAAGATTTGTGCCAAGTGAATCACTGGTTTCCCAGTTCTCAGGAAGACACAGGAAATTATCTTTGGCATTTAATATATATTTATGTAATTATTTATAGGTTCAAAATACCCAGAAGTCCATTTAATTTTAGAATTTGAAGCATATTAAGCTATCTATCTTCCAGGGAGTTAGGTAAGAAAATATGTGGTCCAGTTTTTACTTCAATAGCAAGAGGTATGGTCCTAAAACCCACTTGCTTGGAGTTATGAAAATATGAATTAATAGGCATCTGAAAAAGACATTTAGGGACTTTATTTAGGAATAAACTGCAAGAATATATATTGATAAAACTGTATTGGTTTTATTAAAAGAAATTAGGAAATGGAGGGATATACCATGACTTATTTTTATAAATATGTCCTTTATCACAATATCAATTAAAATATTTTTCTGTATTTCAAATGGAAATCCCAGTGTGATAAGAAACTTGATAAACTCATTATGCAAAGCAAATAGATAAATAAACAGATGAAAATGACCGTGAAATCATTGATAAAAAGATAACTGAGTAAACACTTGCACATTAAGTTAACAAATTATACTATAAAAATAAAATATTTTAAATCATTTGGCAGCATTAGTGGAAACAAGCAAAATAATTAGTTTATAATTCTCAGAAACAGACACTGAATTCTACAGAGATATATTGGGTGATAAATGTGACATTTTATATTCAGAACAGAAATACAGGCTTAATAATAGTGCTTGGAAAATTGGCCAAACCTTTAGGAAAAATAAAGATAATGTTGCATCTCCAATTCACATCACAAAGCAAAATAAAGTCTGTAGTAATTAATGGCTAGATAAAACAGTTTTACATATAACCAATATAGAGTACAGCTAAATCACAATTTCAAAATATATTATTATTTAAATGCAACCAGTTATGCTTACTGTGTTTTACAATTACATACCTCCTCATGGCTACAACATCTGCTGTTTTTCTCATTAACCTAATTTAAGTCCACTTTTAAGTGAACTTAAAATTATGAAAATGTGAGTTCATTGGGGTATGTGTCCTGGCAGTTAAGAATCTGCAAGTTTTCCAGAAAGTTATCCTATATATTTAGTTGAATTTCAAGTGCAAATTACATAACTTTGATCACACACTGGCCAAAATAACAGACATACTGTTTTTTTCCAACTATATTTATTATAAAGAATACAACAGCAAATTTGATTGTGATCCATAATGCCAGTTATCAAACAAGAAGTTTACATATTAGGATAATAAGCTATACCATCTTGTTTATTACAGCATATGCAATGTCTAAGAAGTACTCTGAATAATTTTTAAAATTACATGTAAGAAGTATGTGGTAATCCTATAGAATTTGACTTAGAAACCTGTTGTGGCAACCTGTGGCCTGAGCAAAACAGGCCTGCAGATCTTTGGTGCACAGCAGTCTGCATGACCTAGGCAGCTAAATGTTTAACCTATTGTATTTCTAAGCCAGTAAAGGGAAAAAGGGTAAATTGACCTTAAAATGTAACTTTATGGGAAGCAGGAAGGAAGTGAGAGGCTTTTAGTCTCACAAAATGAACAAAATGTAGTTATTCAAGTATTATTCTAGTCCTTCCTGCACCACCCCCCAGGTCAAAGTAACCTGTTCCTGCATCTATGCTCCCCCCACCATTAGGAAGGCCTTTGTCTTAAACCGGTATAAAAGGCTGTCTGCCCTTTTTGCATTGTTTGGTCCTCTTCCTGTGAACACGATGCCTGCCCGACCTGAGAGAGCCGTCATGATCTCTCCACGACTTCTCACCCTGTAAGTAAGCCCTGAATAAAAGTTCATGTATCAGAAAATGCTCATTGTCTTCTTTGGCCTTTGGACTGGCATGGCGCTCTTGGGCTACAACACCTGTATTATTAAAAAAAAAAAGCTTACTTTAAGCAATGGAAAGAGGAACACATTGTTATTTTTTCCTATTTTCTCTAAAAAGGGGAATCTTAAGACTCTCAGTATTTTTCCTTCTGTATGTTAAGCTTTAGTTTTCATAATTGTATCATACTGCACAAGAAATGCAGTGACAGTAGATACAACATTAAAACATTTTACTCTTAATCCAGAACACAAGTAGAGAACTCTAAGGAAGGAAATAAGCTTTGACATTTTCGTCAAGTCAAAATTGTAGGTAATTATTTTAAAGTAAGTCTTCTTTTTTATTTTAAAACTGAAGGAGGAAAAGTGGCCATAATTACTCTGCAATGGAAATACAAAAATAGCACAGACCATAATTTCAGTACATATCAAATCATTTTTTTCTGTATGATACAGCAGGAACCTAAAAAATAAAACATTTATGTGAAAAATGCAACTTAATGCAGAGAGCTAAGTGTAATTCAAATTACCATACAGAACTTTCCAATAAGGAGCTCAAATTTGAATTTTTGCTAGTTAGTATTCTTTCATATATTACAATTTAATTGAAACATATTGATAAAAATGCCACAACTAGTACATATGTGAATTTTCACATTTCTCAACTTGGTAAAAAGTAAAATTTTATGTGTGAGATGATGGAAACACTATCATCCTTATCACAACACATTACAGGCAACAGCATGGATTAACTATATTCCCACTTAATGACTATCCCATAGAGAACAAGATGTCTCTTTCTAAAAACAAATTGCTTATCTTGTTTCCTTATAGACATCTATGTGTTTAAGAAACATTGAGTCTTTCTTCAGATCTGGAATTTGGGAGGAAGGGGTTGTAGTAATTTTGATGTGTAATTATTTTCTCTAATCATCATATTTTCTCTTTAATAAACATTTTTCCTCATAGTTTTCTTTAATTATCTGAATTTTTTTTGAAATGCCCCTCCTGTGCTACACATTGAAGAGAGAATCATTATAAGAACTTTGAAAGACATTACATAAATCTCTTAAAATGCTTGAAGTAATTTAAAAGAAGACACAGACAAGAACACATTGTCCATTTAATATCTTAAGGGAAAATATGATAAAAGTCTAGAAAAAACAGCACTGGTAATTTGTACTTTGTTTTTCTGAAACCAGAATAGAATTTCCTTTATACTCTGAAGAACAGTCCTACTATTTTATTTAACTTCATACTCTTAAATTCAATAACAATGTAATTCAAACTGAATTTAAATTTATTTTGGATGTATTTATCAATGGAATCAAAATGACCCATAGCCAAATAGGCTCTTCCAGGCAAAAAGGCTGCATCCAAGGCATTTTACTTAACTTATTGTAAGGGCCAACAATGAGATTAAAGCATTTATACATTAAGTTGTGCAAAATATATAGATAATATGTACTGGAGTTGAAATGACATGGATTCGGTTTCTGAATTTAGTTCCATTGAAAAGAGCAATAAAACTATTATTTTGGGTAGTTCAATATCTAACATTTTGAGGGTTTACTTTATGTGTATTAGCTTGTTTAATTCTCACAAGAACTCTATGCATTAGTGCTAGTATTATTAATATCAACTTACTGATGACGAAACTATGTACAGAATTTAAGTTGCTCAAAATTACATACTACTAGAAGGAAGAGCTAGGTTTCACACACAAGTGGTGTGGCTTGATACAAAATTTATCCCTGCACTAACAGGCCCCTGGTAAACTATACTCATCTCAATTCTCTCTGTGGATCATTCATGACCTCCTTTTTTCCCAATAATTGGCTGGATCTCAGATAAGTGTGTCATTTAATATATTCCAGTGCCAAATAAAAGAGCTTACTTTTATCTGTTATCATATTATATGAAAGATACTATTCAGAATGCTGAGGAAACAAAATTAATAAGTCCTACTACCTTACTGGAGGATTTTGGAGTCTAGGATGGCAAGTTATCCAATCCACTAAAAATGCGCTCACCATGTTTTACCACACCCAACTCCACCAGGCTGAATCCTAATATTCTACCCATATTTTGATGATGTCTTTTTGACTCCCTCAAGTAATTCTTGAATTACTTTATTCAAGTGTTACTATGGATATGTATCTTATATGTGATGATGCTAATAGTATTTATATAAAGGGGTCTTAAATAAAAGATATTTTTACTTTTAAACTGTAAAGAAATATACAGATTCAATATTACACAAAAAGAATATATTTTGCTGTAATAAGTAAATGAATTTATGTATTATGGAAGTATACAAAATTAAAATAATGATAATAATAATAACACTTTACCACCCATCTCCTCTCTCAATACAACTGCCTGGAAGTACACTCTGTTCAGAGATTAGTATGCATTCTCATAAAAAACTGAACCATCAACAAAACATTGCAAAACTTTTAACATTTTCACAGATGTGTATCTATTGTATGATTTGTTACAGGGTTGACAATTATTGGTGTCCTGTGAAGAGTCCAAACTAGAAGTGTGTGATGGTTAGGTTCATGTGTCAATTTGGCCAAGTCATGGTGTTCAGGTGTCTGGTGAAGGAAGCACTAGCTTAACCGTTACTGCAAGGACACTTGTGGGTAGTCAATAGACCATAAGGCTGTTTTTTTTTAAATCATCAGTCAATTGGCTGCCGCTGTGAATGATTATATCAACAAGGGTATGTCTTCCACAATGAGAGAATTCAATCAGCTGGATTTGATCCAATCAGTTGAAGACTTTTAAGGAAGAGATGGAGAGGACCTTCACTTCTTCTTCAGCTAGCCAGCAAAGCATTTCCTGAGGAGTTCATTGAACACCTTCATTAGAGTTGCCAGTTTGCTGCCTGCCTACAGAATTTGGACTTGTGCATACTCACAGTTACGTGAGACACTTTTATAAAATTTTATATTTATAGATATTTCTTGTTGATTCTGTTTCCCTAGAGAACCCTAACTAATACAAAGGAAATCAAGTAAAATTAGGAATGATTTTCAGGCTCCTAGGAGAGAACTTTAAAATAGGTATATTTGTTTGAATAAATTTATATCAATTCACAGTTTCATTAAAACGCACACACATGCACACTTTGACTTGAATTGTAAACAGAACTGATTTTAATGTCTCCCTCTCTTCCACTACAAGCTAGGACATCTTGAATAAGGTTTTTAAATCTCTATATTTTGACTTTCCCATTTGAGAAATCATGGTGATAGTATTTATGTAAAAGGATCTTAAATAAAAGATATTTTTACTTATAATATGTAAAGGCCTCTACAAATTACATATTATAAAACAGTTTTTAATTTGTTACTCCATATTAAAGTATGAATGTGAAATCATTTATAAATATAATTTGAAAATGAGTTACAGTTATGGGAATAACATATATACAGTAGATATCTGTGTATACCTAGAGAACCCATTTATAAAATACATGGTGAACATTTTGCAATCCTTTCATTTTTCAGTACAGAATACATGATATGGTAAGCCTAGAAGATTTTTAAACAAAATGCTACCAATCATTTATGGAAATTATATGATAGACACTATCAATAAAGCAACTGTTCTGTAATTACTATTCTTGGAATCCTAACTGATTCAAAGTCATTTTCTCTCATAGTGCCCTATGTATTCAAGGATTTTTGTTTGTATGTTTAATGCTGAGTGATGATTTGGACTGTATTATGAGATCACTGAACAGATGAAGTTCTTCAAGGACTTCACTTTTGAGTTCATTCAGGTCATGCTCTCATCTTGTGATCTTTAGCAATTTTGCAAAATGCTCGGTAAGTAATGCCTAATATTAATTAAAATATTTCATTCATTATATATGATCATTATTTAAGAGTTTTGCCTCTTTACTTCATAGTGAAAGGGTTACATAGATAGATAATATTTTATAGTATTTGCAATTAAGATTCAACACAATGGCAGACAGCTCCCAGTTGAGATTATGCATCAACGTCTTTCTATTTTTCTCTCACAATTATATTTAGCTCCTGTAAAAGTCATCTCTGGGAAGATATTTTTGAGGTACAGTTATTATTCAAAACCTAACTGAAATGACATATCAAACTTAAATTTTTTTCTCTAAGATTAATGAATATTTACAAAGTTAATCAAGAACTGATATAATAATTCAGGAAAAATCTAGCATACATTTGTTTTTTTTGCTTTGAATAATCAAGATTTTTGCTAACATCAAATTTAAAAGGTAATCATTGCACTATTTATTTCTCAAAGCAGAACATCTCAGACTTGAAAATTAAAGGAACAGTTTGAGAAAATTCCTCAACTCTAAGCCCTCTAACAATCAACATTAGGAAAATAAAGCATTTTCTATGACAGAGAATGAGGGAACTCTTTTACTTATGTATTTATTCAATAAGCCTATATTTAGCATTTGCCCTGATTCAGCTACTGTGATAGACAGCTGGGACAAAAAGATGATTTAGAACTAACCCCCGCCTTCATGGAGCAAACTGTCTAGCAGACAGCCTGAAATACTGAGAAAGCATATTTAAAAACTCTAAAAACGATTTTAATGGTTCAAAGAGGTAGAACAGAAGACACAACTAATTGCCTTGAATTTCAGAGAAGGCTTTGATGTATTTCAATTTTACAAAGAGTCCTGAATTCTTTTAAGAAGTATTCTATATTTTTAAATATTTGAAAATTTTACCTGTCAAAAATGTTAATCACTTAATCTTTCTAATATTTTTTTCAAAGCCTAAACATGTTTCCAATAGAACAGCATAATGATAACAGTGAATAAGAGATATTCTATGGGTGTTTCTTGCCAGTTCTACATTTTAAATAATTACTATTCATTATTTATTTTGTATTTCATGATATGTTATGGTCCTTAACAAGGAGACTCTCCATTCAACCTAAATAAAGTGCTGTGTTGATACATAGAAAATTAACTCAAGAGGTAAGAAGGACCTGATAATATCTGACAGTGAAGACCAGTTTTTCCATGAGGAAACAAATGTTAAATTCTCTAAATTTATTTATGAAAAAGTTATAGAGGTAAGGTGTCTATTTATTTATTTATTTTTTTAGTTATATGAAGGATTTTCTGTTTTCATGTTCTATACTCACCTTTCTTTTCCTCATTATTGATTTTAGTTTCAGGCTACAACAAACATATACGAACATTTTAGAAAATTTGAAAGAAACAATTCAAGTAACCAAAAGAAACTTTAATCATACCATCATTTCTAAATGCAAGTATATTATTCCTAAATGCAAGAAGATAGGCTGGGTATTCCAAGATGTTCCAGTTTACATAAGAAAATATGTGACTTCAAGGAGACCTTGATTAATATTAATAGTAATGGTGATGACAATGATAATAGAACTAGCACATATAGCAATTAACATGTTCCAGGCACTGTTCTAAGTGTTTTACACCATTAATTCAAATGACTATATTAAGAAGTAGAAAGTTATAGATTGATGTGAAATTCAAAATATTGAATAATTTCTATAATCCATAGTTGAAGCTGCAATTCCTCTAGGCACTCAGGTATGGACTTCTCTTAGTGGGTCTAGGTGAATATTAAACCTTTGCCATTGGAGTAAGAGCACTACCACCATGGATACTGTCAACCCCAAAGTATCTAGGTCTGCTCTGGAGAGGCTCCTGCACATGTGGACCTTCTCAGCCCGGCTAGTGTCTGTTAAGTTTGGAAGGCATCCTGGTGGTACCTCCAATCTCTTGGTCCCTATCCACCAGGTTGTAGTAGTTGGACATGGAGTTTCAAGAGAACCAGGCAGTAGCTATTTACCATCAGATGTATTTCAATTTTGTAACGATTGTCACAGCTTTCTCAGTGAGTATCATTGGGCTATCAGCCCAGGTAAAGAGTGATATAAAAGAATTTGACATAGGGCATATCAGTTTAAAGGTAAAAGAGATGATGTCAGAAATTTTTTATCAGTGAAATGCTTTCAAAAGATGGCATGAGTTGAGCTTGGATTTGCAGATGTTTGCATTTTTCTTTCACAAAGAAGATGAGGAACACAGTCCAATCTAAGCATTGTAAACCACAATGCAGGGATAGGACATCATGAGACAGGTCCAGAAAACAAAAAATGTGATTTTTACTAGACATGAGGTTATGGGACTAAGGAGAGGTAAGTTTGGAATTGTAAGTTGGCTCTAAATTGTAGAATACCCACATGTCCCAAATAAATTAGGATACCACTTGAGGAGTTCCCTGATTACTATATTACTAGTAGAGAAAATTTGGTACTAAGAAGCAAGAGATTTTGAAATGGAGTCAGACTGATGTAAGAGAGACTATTTGTTTTAATACCTATAAAATAAAGCATAATGGAAAGGAAAAACAGAAAGTGAGTGGCAAGAATAGAAGGGAAAAATACAAATTCAATAGATATTGGGGGAATAATTACCACCAATGTTTCTGCAACGGTTGATAAGGCTGCTCCAGCATCTCATGTGAAGGGTCAGATAAAGACAAATCAAGTAGCCTCTAGGCCCACTGCCCCTCTTTTAACTACAGGAGCTCAACTTCTGTACTCATTACTGAGGTTCTTGGAAAAAAAATTATTTTTATGTTTTACTTCTTCTCTTTTTAAATTCCTCTTCAAAACTACAACATTAAGGATCCATTTGGAAAAATAAAAACTCTGTGATACATGAAAAATAAATTTAAAATATGTATATGTAAAGTTATATGTATGCATATGATGGACATATATATTCAGGGAATCACTCAATGAAGGAGAGCAAGAAAGAGAATGGAGAAGAGTGGAAAATGATAAATTTTTTGAGAAAAAGTTGAAAAACTCATAGGGAAAATCATACAAATTGAGATTAAAAAACAATTAACAGGGAAAAGAACATGATTGATTTGTCATATGTTATATTTAAGGCACTTCAAAGAAATAGATGATGCTTGAGCAAGATGTTAGAAAGGAATATATAGAATTGTGTATTTATCACTTTAGAAATGACACTTGAAATAATGAGAACATGAATTTGCCATGAGTAAGAACCAGATAGAAAAGGAAAGTTGCCCAAAGGCAGAACAAAACTTTGAGCTAGTGCCTTCAATTGAGTAGCAGTAGGAGAAATAGGAACCGCTGTTAAAGACAGAAAATGATCAGTTTCACAAAGTAAAGAAACTAGACTACTTAGGCTGACAGAAGCCAAGGGCAGATGGAGTTTCAAAAAAGTTTATATGTTGGAGTGAGGTTCTCAGTAGTTTTAATAGTACGTGTTAAAGATAGATTTAAAACTTGGGAAGCACTGATAGTTTTCAAAAGAGCAATTTCACTCAGATGATGTACAAAGAACACAGAGGTATCTAACTAATGAGCTCATGGTGAGAGACAGGATACAAAGAGTATAATTACTATTTTAGGACATTTGTCAAGAAAAAGAAGGGGGAAAAGATTGCAACATGATGGTAGGATACAGGAGAAATATTTGTGCTGTATTTTTTTTTTTTTTTTTTGCTGTTGTTTTAAAGACCAAAGGATACCTTATATACTTTCAGGCCTATTAGAATTACTAAGATAGATGTCAAGAGAGGGGCAGATAAATGATAAAAATTTGAAGGCATCATTTGATGAAGTGATGTCCCTAGTGTTTGGGAGAACTAGGCATGAAGGTCACAAGTGAGGGGTTACTTTTGACAAAAAGGAAAAACCTATAGGTTTAATAAAGATACATAAAGTTTTATATGCAGGCAGCAATTTCAGTAAATTAGAAGAGATAATCTGCCAAGAAAATCAAGAATAGGATATAGTTAGAAATTTGGGATAATGGAGATGTTTTGGAGCAGTCACTATTTGTTCAGCAATAAAGATTTGAATAAAAGATTAATGATCAATATTGAGGAAACTCTATGTGAGCATGGCCTTGATGATATAGTTATGTCAAATTAAAAACCACATCTGAACTTAGGTAATGGGGGACATTATTTGAAAAGACTATTGCACGGAGGATAAGTGAAACTTTGTAATGGGAAAAGAGGACTATTGCATTAGAGAGATTGCTCTGATTATAAGATCTGGGTCAGGGACTAGCAGACTGTGAGCAGAAGAGGTGCCTGACTAAATTTTGGTCAAGACAAGTTAGCAGGCTCTTTATCCAAATTTGACAGAGGGGACAAAGTGTTTAGTTAATTATTTACAGGACAAATATTGGGAATTTGGAGGGTTTTTGGTAGTATTTATAAAACTTAGTTTTTAATCTAACTCATGCAGGAAAGGGTGTTTTTTTGCAGTAAACCTTTTCCCAGAGCACAAAAAGTTGGGGGGATTTTTAAATTGTTGCTGTTTTCCAGGAAAATAGGACTCAGAAAAAGTTCAAAATTGCCAGTCATTACTGCACTCAAGTTTCTTGAATGTCACTGAATTAATCAGAAGAAATGGAGACATACAAATCATTCTATGCTGGAGAACAAAAAAATGAAAATAAATAAAATTTATTTGTAAATATGAATTTACATAAAAATAAATAAAATGAAAGGTGGGCAAATCTTCCCCACTGCTGGGAAGGGATCATAATTGAATGGCTCCCTCTAGGGGCAAGGTTGGAGAACAAGCTTCCTTCCTGAAGGATGCTGATTTGGAGAGGGGAAAACTTTCACTTTAAAGCAAGATAGAAATCTCAACCATTATACAGGTCTGGAATATTAATTATTTAAATGATACAGATTGTGCATATGTGTGTGTGGGTGCATATGTGTGTGTCTGAACTCATAGTTAACTTTATTGGAAGTTAATCAGAAATATCTAAATTCTGTCCTTCAGAAAGGGAAGATACAGCCATTCAAGGCAGATATAAAGTGTAATGGTAGATGAAATAAAGTAGTTCATGATTGTATGCCATGAGTCATGTCTTTTTAATATAACAGTTACAAGCTTAAGGTCTGTACATAGGTTGGAAATTATCAAGATTGTCAATATTGGAAATTAGAGAGATAGGCCAGGGTCTATACAAGTAATTGAATATACCAAAGGTCCTTTAGACATAATTTAATCAATAAGGGTGTATAAATCAGTGTCAAGGAGGAAGGAGATCGCTTACTCTTGGATGATTTGAGGAAATTTGAATAAAGGGATATACAAAGTTGTAGCTACACACTAACTCCAAGGCATAGTGTGTAGAGCCTGCCTCACTCCTAAGCCTGAAAGGGTTGGGAAATTCAGTGGAGAGAACTGCTGACAGCATATATGATGCCTCCCACCAACCAGACTAGGCAGGAGGAGAGAACTGGGGGGAATAATCTGCCTGACTTCATTTTGCTCCCCTCTTTGAACCGCCTATCATACCTTCTATTCCACAACCCAATTAGAAAACAGAGGGCAAGGATTTTTGTCAGTGCATCTGTATGGGTCAGTCCACCAGGTCCGGAACAGGGAGTTAGAAGAAGCAGCCTGGATCTGGAAATGCAAGTGTACGTCCAGCTTTTGGAATAGGGAAGAGTAGGGATTACGAAAATAGCTAGCTGAAATTTAATTATTAAATATGAATTCTGGTTAAATATGCTGTTTAGATTACTCCGATACTGCATCACCAAACTTTCCAGTAAGACTCACATGAAGACAGAGGAAAAACAAAATTGCAACATGACTTAAAACCTAAGGCCAGAACCTGGAAGGAATTTCCTGTGACTTTAAGGTAAGCGGGTAAGATTAAACAAAACCTACCTCAGATTTGTCTGTTTGCACACCCAGATTTTATATCCTGAAATAGAGAGAAAACATCAATTTGAAAGATACTTTATCTGCTATGATTTTTGGGTATCCAAAGCCTATATTAATCTGAAATCTATCCCTCTGCATAGAGTACATTTTTAAAAAGAATAGCTAACATGTTACTTTATTCCTTTAATCTAGTCTCTCATTGTCACATCCTTAAAGCAATTTCCAGGAAAATTGGAGGGGTGA
The DNA here is from genome assembly GCF_015220235.1 of Choloepus didactylus. Taxonomy (NCBI): domain Eukaryota; kingdom Metazoa; phylum Chordata; class Mammalia; order Pilosa; family Megalonychidae; genus Choloepus; species Choloepus didactylus. The sequence goes on from NC_051309.1 coordinate 31,373,285, forward strand.
GGGTTCTGTGTGGGTGAGGGGTTGTTGAGAGGAAGTACCACAACTGGGCAAGAAAGAGGGCAAGAATGTGGAATATATCACTCAAGCAACTGTTGTTGACATTCACTCATATGAAAAGTAATTGATCATTCATTGCATAGGACAGCAGAATACAGACTTAAAGGCAATGCACTTAGGCAATTCCATTTTAATATATTTTATCTCAATGAAGGATTAATCATAAGGGGAAAATAGCAAGAAACAAGTGCTTATGCGGTGATTGTGATGTTAACACAGATACCTCAGTCTGTGAAAGAAAAAATAAAAGGTGGAAAGTAAACAAATACATAGAGAATATTAAATATATGATATGCTTCATATAATAGAAATATGTCACAGTAGTACCAAAAATAGAGAATAAAATATTATATTATAATAATATGCTTTATAAACTATTATTTATTAAATTTAATTTTTTGTACTTTTTTATTACACTATTACATTTATATTTTGTAAATGAAAATTTATATTTCTTGTTATATTTATTATATATTTAGGTTACATATTACTATCCTCATTAAATTACTGTATTATATTTTAAATTATGGTTTGCTAGATTCCTTAACTTTATAAAGATAAATTTGAAATTATATGTAAAATTAACAATTTTATAGGAAAATATATATTGCTACATTTTCACAGGTGAATACTTGCAAAATTTTCAGGAGATAATTCCCATTTTCATAAACTGATCTAAAACAAAGCTCAAGATGGACACTTTCTTAGTTCTCTCCTTCTAATTGCTATTTCTTGATTTCCAGTGTTGTTATAATTTTATTTTTTTAATTTATTTTCTACTTTTCAATGAAATTTTCCTTGGAAAATGATGCAAAAGCTGGTTTTCTTTCCATAAAAGTGTACATAAATACTGAAGAGAGTAATCATCACAAGCTTTCCTAACTTGTAGCATGGAGAGGCACATTCATATCTTACCTTGAATGTCTTCTCCACCTATCCATTATCCTGAGTTTATGTTGGAGTCTAGCATCCATCTCTTTCTGTCATGAACACCATTGCCTTTGAAATGCTAGATATTTCTGCTAAAATCCCTTAGACTTTGCTACTACTGAGTTGCAGTATTTTCAGTTGTCCTTCAGGTTAAAGTGGGATGAAAGTTGCAAATGTGAGTATCACATGATGAGTGCAAGGCACCAACTCATCTCCATGGAGACTCCTCCTCATTGCTCCCAGATTAATTTTCCTTAATCGCAGCTTTTAGATATCTTTCTGATATAATAGATTTCCATTTCCTCTAGAATGATGTACAAATTTAGCCGTCTCCTACAGATTCGAGTTTTGACCTTCCTTTTAAACTTTAGCTTCAGCACTCATCTTCATAACACAAACCCTCAAGCCAAAGTTAACTATACATTATTACTTCACATTATATCCCTTTTCTTTGCTATGCTTTCACTCATTTTTTCCTCTTCCCTGGTGATGCATTTTCTAAAACTTTCCTACTTCCAATAAAGTTAGATTTTTGAAGTTTTATCCTAAACTAACTTCCTTTCTAAGGTCTATCCAGGTGTGTGACAAATTCAGGAAAGCCAGCAAGCACTCTTGCTCCTTCTTATAAACATTCACAGGTATTTCTCCATAAATGGCTCAAAGGATCACTTTTACATTATACTTTTGCTCCTTTTATGCATATATCCCTGTAAAATAAAAAAATTCTTCACAGACAAAGAATATGCTTGATCCTTATTTATATTCTTTTCAGGCACTACTTATACAAAATTGTACTGTCAAAATCATAACAACACAAATAGTAAACAACAACCATGTGTTAAATAACCAAATAAAATAATTAATTCCATGCTGGGCTCTTAAGGAAATCAAGGCTATTCCATAAGAGATATTGTCAGTTCACTGGGGACAAATTACTATTTCAATGATGCCACATTTTCTTTCTGTACAGCAAAGGGATTGAATTTGGCTCCACTTCAATAGGCCACTTGCTAATGCAAATGTAAAGCTCAAATATTATGCTGAAATAAAGAGGTAAACTGCTCTGCATAATAATATAAAATATTGCCTTTAATGGGAGACAGAGTCCCAAGAAAAAAAACTAACAGATTGCTGGGTAAAATAGCAATGCAAGAGGGATTTTTTTCTCTTCCTTTTCCTGGGGTAAATTTAGCTACCTGGACTCCCAAAGGATTGAGCAGGGATAAGAATGTTCCCATCCATAAGAGAGAAAGTGTCTCCTGAAATATGGTAGAAAAAAAGAATATAGATAGTTAGTAGGAATCCTCAGAGTATACAGCATGGCTAAAGAATGCAAAACAGTGACAAATACCAAAATGGTTTCAAGTTATCCTTTTTCTAAGATTAAGCCATAAATATGAAAAAAAAAATAGAGTATTTTGCTCTTTGTATTATCAAATTCTCTCATAGCAATTCTTCTCAGCTCGAAGTCAAAAAAATCTGTGTTGTCTCTGCCAATATTCCCACAGGCATCCTGCTCTTAAAAAGTTAGAATTGTTTAATCTGCTAGATTTCCCACAACTTTTTTTTCTTGCTTTGTTATTTAAGAATCTCCTTTTCCTTACTTCAGGTATTTCTTGCTAATTTGTTATTTTCTGGTGAGGAATTTTTTAAGCGGTAAAATTAAGTAAGATATATTTTCTTAACATGCTACTGTCAACATATTTTATGATGGTTTGTAAGTAAATATATAAGTATTTCTTTGCATATGTTTAGTCTCCTAAGTCGGTCGAAGCAGATACCATATAATGAGTTGGCTTTTAACAATGGGAATTTATTAGCTAGCAAGCTTACAGTTTGGAGGCTGTGAAAATGTTCAAATCAAGACATCATCAAGATGATGCTTTCTTCCTGAAGACAGGCTCCTGGTGATCATAGCCTCCTCCACAAGGCAAGACACATGGTTGTGTCTGCTAGTCTCTCCTTTCTCTGCCGGGTTTCCTTGCTTTCAGCTTCTTGCTTCCATGGCTTTTTGCTCTTTGTCTGAATTTCATTTCCTTATAAAGGATTCCAGTAAGAGGATTAAGACCCACCCTGGGCCACAACTTAACTGAAGCAACTTTATCAAAAGATCCTACTTACAATGGATTTGTACGGATTTGATTTGAGAACACAATTTTCTGGGGTACATACAGTTCCAAACCACCACACAATCTCTCTCTCTCTCTCTCTCTCACTCTCTCTCTCTCTCTCTTTAAAGTCTAAGGTAACCAAAGGCAAAGGCAGTATCCCACACAATAATCACTAGGAATTATCTTGTCATAATTACTTACTCATCATATTTAATACATCAGGAAGTCCTGTTAAATATGCCTGCAAAATGTATCCTTAATATGTTTACTTTTTTCTCTTCTCATTACTCCCTCCCTTGATAAAGCTATTCCCATTTCATACCTGTACTGCTTCAAGAGATTCCTCAACTCTCCTCTCTTACATTTTTTGTCCTCAATAATCCACTATTTTTATGGTACATGGTAGCCAGAGATGTCATTTTAAAACATATCACTCATTTGCTTAAAACCATCATAACATTGCATTTGGAATCAAACTGTGACTCCTTATCTTGGCTTTTAAGCCTTAGATGTGTGGTCCCTGTAAATTTCTGTGATTGTTCCTTACCATTCTGACCCTGCTTTACAGTGTTCCCACCATTAAGCATTCTTTACTTCCTTAAATAAACACATTAGTTCTCTAACTTAGCAACTTCTGTTTCCCTGCAATAATCTCTCCCTATTTTCCCCATGGTTGGCTCTTTCTTTTCTGTTATCTGTTATATTACATGCAGCCTTCTAAAAAAGTCTTCCTTGAACATCAAATCTGAAGTTGGCCACTCAAGCACTCTCTTTGTTATCACCCTATTTACCTCTGATAAAAATTATCTCTCTATGATATTTTTCTTTCTATATACATCAGCCCATCCATCAATTCATCTACTGATTCATCCATCCATATGACCTTTCATTCATTCATCATCAACACTCATCTGGAATTCAGACCTTGGTTTTTTTGTTTACCACTATCTCCTGAAGCCTATTTTGATACCTGATATATAGTCAGTGCACAATAAGTAAATGTTGAGTGATCAACTGTTTCACATGTTAAATACTCACTACTACTTTTTCTATGTATTTCCTCAGTTTTCACTAAAAGCTTATCAGGTGATTACTGGTATCATCCCTTAAGTTAGTGAAAAAATCCAAGATTAGAAAGTTAAGTAACTTGCTCAATATTTGTGCTGGTTTGAATGTATTATGTCCCCAAACACCATTATCTTTGATGTAATCTTGTGTGGGCAGACCTATCAGTGTTAATTAGATTGTAATTCTTTGAGTGTTTCCATGGAATATGCCCCACTCAAATGTGGGTGATGACTCTGATTAGATAATTTCCATGGAAGTGTTGGCCCACCCATTCAGGGTGGGTCTGAATTAAATTAGTGGGGCACTATATAAGATCAGACAGAAGGAGAAAGCTGCTACAGCCAAGAGGGACACTTTGAAGAATGCCCTGGAAGTGAGAGAGGAGCTTCAGCTTACAGAGACTCTTTGGAGACGGCCTTGGAAAGCAGACTTTTGCTTCGGAGAGGCTAAGGGAGGACAAGCGCCCCAAGAGCAACTAAGAGTAACATTTTTGAAGAGCTGAAGCCTAGTGAGAAACATCCTGGGAGAAAGCCATTTTGAAACCAGAACTTTGGAGCAGATGCCAGCCATGTGCCTTCTGAGCTAACAGAGGTTTACCGGACACCATTGGCAATCATCCAGTGAAGGTACCCAATTGCTGATGTGCTACCTTGGACACTTTATGGCCTTAAGACTGTAACTGTGTAACCAAATAAACCCCCTTTTATAAAAGCCAATCCATCTCTGGTGTTTTGCATTCTGGCAGCATTAGCAACTAGAACTATATTCTTCAAATAGGAAGAGACAGAGTCCCCCCAGAACCTGTCTCTATTTATTGATTTATACAACAGTCTCTCAGTACATATTTGTTATATTAAAAAGTGAGTTATTGGTTTTCTTTTGGAAAAAAATGTAAAATTTATATATGATCTATTTTGAACCTAAGGAGCAAACCTCAGATTTGGATGGATTCACTCAATTATGTTACTTAGTGAGAAATATTTTATCATGGTGTATTCAGATCTAGTTCTTCCTTTTCTCCCCTCATATCTTTTATTTCCAATAGAATCTGCACTCCACTACCATAGTCACACTCACTCAAATATTTAATGTAGGCTTTTCAAATCCAATTCAAGTACAAATACATCTATAATCATATAATGCAGTTTTGTGACTTTCTTACCTGATAAATTTCATAGTGTTCAAGATCTAATTCTGACTTCTTTTCCTTTTTCAGTCATCATGTTCTTGGCACCTGTTCATATCAATATGGATCTAGGGAATTCTTTGAATTACTTTTCAATATTCTATTCTAAGAGTGTGATATTTTACTATCTAGGCCCTCATCTTTAGACCTTTGGGATGATCCGAAGTTTTGCTATTCCTGAGAGTGCTGCAAGTTAACAACTTGTCTTTAACTACTTATGTAACAGTGAGTGGGGTTGACAGGCTCTTAGGAGACACATGTATTGACTGTAGAGTGTAAATGAAAAACCTAAAAACATGCACAATTTTGTGAATGCCCATATGGATTTTTCTTGGAAATAGGTATTTCCAAGAAAAATCCATATGGGCACTGTGGATCCAAAGTGGATCTTAGAGTCAAAATTACTCAGTTATAGCTTCTGAATATTTTCATTATTAGCAAATACTGACTGTTTTTCCAAATTGACTATATTTTATTTATTTACATTAATACTAGGAAAGGGAATGCTTTCATTAAGTTAATGATTTTTTTTTCCTATCTGATGTGAAAAAGTGGTATCTAATTATTTTAATAAGCTTTCCTCTACTTAATTGTGAGACTGAGCATAAATGCTCAATTGAAAATTGACTACTTCTTAGTAAATCAGTGTTAATGTCTTCAACCTCTTTCTGAATCTGTGCCCTTTGGAATGTTCTCCCAAAGTGAGTGGGAAAAAAAATCCTACGAGGGATTTGGACAGTTGAGTGAGAATAGTAGTGATGGTGCCATTTCTATGTTTAGAGTTCAAGAGTCTCTGTGTATGTTGCTTGCCTCTTTGTGTATGTATCATCTTCATTAGAAAGAAACACAGGTTGGCCTGCAGGCCAGAGAAACAGGATGGAAGACGCATAAAGCCGAGTCATCCCAGCCAAGTTATTCTAGTCATGCCAGCCTTGAGTAAACTTCCAGCCTAAATACAGATGTATGAGTGAGTCAGATGACCCACAGACACATCACTGAACCTAGGTAAGATCAGTAAACCCATACTTTCATGACTGGTGGTATACAATAATGAATGATAGTTTAAGCCATTGTGTTTCAGTGTGGTTTGTCAGCGATAGCTAAATGGTACATACTGTATACCAACAAGAGAAATTTGTTCTAGAAAGTGAAAAACACCACTTTTAAGATTTCACTGAATTTTTTACTCAAATATTAACATGTTTTAACTGTCTAGTTAGTGCCTTTTTTTTTTTTTTTTTGGTCTGAGAAAGTTTTACAGAAGTTAATTTTCTATTAGGTTCAAAATGCTTATTTCCTAAAATATTCTTTTAAAAATATGTCTAAGTATAGGCTCAGGTCCTAAAATATCTGTTGTAAAATAGTTGTTAAGTACTAATGATGACTTTCAAACACACACACACACACAGACACATGAAAACACAGGAAAACCTGATTTCAGAAAACAAGTCAGATAGTGAAATAAAAGAAATTTTGATCCTTAAGGATTTTCATACTGTGACTGAGAATAATCTTGATTTTTTGCTCATCTAAACTGTAGTGATGCAGTGTTAACATGTATAGAATTTAATGAATTAAAATAATTTTGAAATTAAATCTTTTTATTAAATCTCCATGATTTCCACTGTGTAAGCATTTCTTTTCTGTCTTGTTTTTTTAACTATATTATCAATTTATTTTCCATGAGCTCTCAATATTTTAAAATAATGATCATAAAATTAACTCAATAATTTGACTATATTTTTATCATAAAAATTATGAATATAGCCAATTCTCTTTTGCACATGTGAAATAAAATATTAATAATGCTCAGTATTTAAACCCATTAAAACTTTACCATCTGGAATCTAAGCACCCTAAAAGGCACTAAACAATTGTTTTTCATTCTTTACATAAATTAAAAACATCCAATATTTTTAGTATTTACAATTTACTTAAGTTTTAAGTTGATAAATAACTGACAGGAAATGTGGTACTTATGCACAGTGATAAAACAA